>NC_139991.1:65150402-65427733 GCF_964263955.1 Coregonus lavaretus
TATAGGTTAACAGTAAAACCTTGAAATCAGCCCTTGCCTTAACAGGAAGCCAGTGTAGGGAAGCTAGCACTGGAGTAATATGATCAAATTTCTTGGTTCTAGTCAGGATTCTAGCAGCCGTATTTAGCACTAACTGAAGTTTATTTAGTGCTTTATCCGGGTAGCCGGAAAGTAGAGCATTGCAGTAGTCTAACCTAGAAGTAACAAATGCATGGATTAATTTTTCTGCATCATTTTTGGACAGAAAATTTCTGATTTTTGCAATGTTACGTAGATGGAAAAAAGCTGTCCTTGAAACAGTCTTGATATGATCGTCAAAAGAGAGATCAGGGTCAAGAGTAACGCCGAGGTCCTTCACAGTTTTATTTGAGACGACTTTACAACCATCAAGATTAATTGTCAGATTTAACAGAAGATCTCTTTGTTTCTTGGGACCTAGAACAAGTATCTCTGTTTTGTCCGAGTTTAAAAGTAGAACGTTTTCAGCCATCCACTTCCTTATGTCTGAAACACAGGCTTCTAGCGAGGGCAATTTTGGGGCTTCACCATGTTTCATTGAAATGTACAGCTGTGTGTCATCCGCATAGCAGTGAAAGTTAACATTATGTTTTCGAATAACATCCCCAAGAGGTAAAATATATAGTGAAAACAATAGTGGTCCTAAAACGGAACCTTGAGGAACACCGAAATGTACAGTTGATTTGTCGGAGGACAGACCATTCACAGAGACAAACTGATATCTTTCCGACAGGTAAGATCTAAACCAGGCCAGAACTTGTCCGTGTAGACCAATTTGGGTTTCCAGTCTCTCCAAAAGAAGGTGGTGATCGATGGTGTCAAAGGCAGCACTAAGGTCTAGTAGCACGAGGACAGATGCAGAGCCTCGGTCTGATGCCATTAAAAGGTCATTTACCACCTTCACAAGTGCAGTCTCAGTGCTATGATGGGGTCTAAAACCAGACTGAAGCATTTAGTATACATTGTTTGTCTTCAGAAAGGCAGTGAGTTGCTGCGCAACAGCTTTTTCTAAAATTTTTGAGAGGAATGGAAGATTCGATATAGGCCGATAGTTTTTTATATTTTCCGGGTCAAGGTTTGGCTTTTTCAAAAGAGGCTTTATCACTGCCACTTTTAGTGAGTTTGGTACACATCCGGTGGATAGAGAGCTGTTTATTATGTTCAACATAGGAGGGCCAAGCACAGGAAGCAGCTCCTTCAGCAGTTTAGTAGGAATAGGATCCAGTATGCAGCTTGAAGGTTTAGAGGCCATGATTATTTTCATCATTGTGTCAAGAGATATAGTACTAAAACACTTAAGTGTCTCTCCCGATCCCAGGCCCTCGCAGAGCTGTGCAGATCCAGGACAGCTAAGCCCTGGAGGAATATGCAGATTCAAAGAGGAGTCCGTAATTTGCTTTCTAATGGTCATGATCTTTTCCTCAAAGAAGTTCATGAATTTATTACTGCTGAAGTGAAAGCCATCCTCTCTTGGGGAATGCTGCTTTTTAGTTAGCTTTGCAACAGTATCAAAAAGAAATTTTGGATTGTTCTTATTTTCCTCGATTAAGTTGGAAAAGTAGGATGATCGAGCAGCAGTGAGGGCTCTTCGGTACTGCACGGTACTGTCTTTCCAAGCTAGTCGGAAGACTTCCAGTTTGGTGTGGCGCCATTTCCGTTCCAATTTCCTGGAAGCTTGCTTCAAAGCTCGGGTATTTTCTGTATACCAGGGAGCTAGTTTCTTATGACAAATGTTTTTCGTTTTTAGGGGTGCAACTGCATCTAGGGTATTGCGCAAGGTTAAATTGAGTTCCTCAGTTAAGTGGTTAACTGATTTTTGTCCTCTGACGTCCTTGGGTAGGCAGAAGGAGTCTGGAAGGGCATCAAGGAATTTTTGTGTTGTCTGAGAATTTATAGCACGACTTTTGATGCTCCTTGGTTGGGGTCTGAGCAGATTATTTGTTGCGATTGCAAACGTAATAAAATGGTGGTCCGATAGTCCAGGATTTTGTGGAAAAACATTAAGATCTACAACATTTATTCCATGGGACAAAACTAGGTCCAGAGTATGACTGTGGCAGTGAGTAGGTCCAGAGACATGTTGGACAAAACCCACTGAGTCGATGATGGCTCCGAAAGACTTTTGGAGTGGGTCTGTGGACTTCTCCATGTGAATATTAAAATCACCAAAAATTAGAATATGATCTGCTATGACTACAAGGTCTGATAGGAATTCAGGAAACTCAGAGAGGAACGCTGTATATGGCCCAGGAGGCCTGTAAACAGTAGCTATAAAAAGTGATTGAGTAGGCTGCATAGATTTCATGACTAGAAGCTGAAAAGATGAAAACGCCATTTTTTTTTTTTGTAAATTGAAATTTGCTATCGTAAATGTTAGCAACACCTCCGCCTTTGCGGGATGCACGGGGAATATGGTCAATAGTGTAACCAGGAGGTGAGGCCTCATTTAACACAGCAAATTCATCAGGCTTAAGCCATGTTTCAGTCAGGCCAATCACATCAAGATTATGTAAGTGATTAGTTCATTGACTATGACTGCCTTTGAAGTGAGGGATCTAACTTTAAGTAACCCTATTTTGAGATGTGAGGTATCACGATCTCTTTCAATAATGGCAGGAATGGAGGAGGTCTTTATCCTAATAAGATTGCTAGGGTGAACACCGCCATAGTTCTGGGCTGATTCCTCACCGTTCTCATGATCATTGCAACTCCACGAGGTGAGATCTTGCATGGAGTCCCAGGCCGAGGGAGATTGACAGTTATTTAGGGTTTCTTCCATTTGCGAATAATTGCACCTACTGTTGTCACCTCACCAAGCTGCTTGGCGATGGTCTTGTAGCCCATTCCAGCCTTTTGTAGGTCTACAATCTTGTCCCTGACATCCTTGGAGAGCTCTTTGGTCTCGGCCATGGTGGAGAGTTTGGATTCTGATTGATTGATTGCTTCTGTGGACAGGTGTCTTTTATACAGGTAACAAGCTGAGATTAGGAGCACTCCCTTTAAGAGTGTGCTCCTAATCTCAGCTCGTTACCTGTATAAAAGACACCTGGGAGCCAGAAATCTTTCTGATTGAGAGGGGGTCAAATACTTATTTCCCTCATTAAAATGCAAATCAATTTATAACATTTTTGACGTGTTTTTCTGGATTTCTTTTGTTGTTATTCTGTCTCTCACTGTTCAAATAAACTTACCATTAAAATTATAGACTGATCATTTCTTTGTCAGTGGGCAAACGTACAAAATCAGCAGGGGATCAAATACTTTTTTCCCACACTGTATATCTTTTTTTATCTCAGTTCCAGACAGTTTCTTCTTGCACAGTTGGCAAGTTCTGAGGAGAGAGCTGTGAATGATGAGGTACCTCGGCAAAATGACTAGCTTGTCAAAATGACACAGCAGGTGGATTTTCAGCCGGTTTTGGCACTCGCGATTGGACTGTCACTGTCTGACTGTGTTATCTGCTCCCCTGCCAGTACAGTACAAATTGTGAGTTGCTGTTTTACAGGGTCCAGATGGACATTGAGTAGGTAGTGGGTAACCTTGCATGCCAGGGGTGTTGTACAGTATATCAATCATCTCAGCTTAGGGGGAGGGCAGGTCTCACAGGTGTTTGGGGGGGGGGGGTCAGAGTATGTATTGAGGTTACAGAGATTGAAACTGAGGAGTTCTTTTTCAGAAATGTCAAGGAGAATGTCAGAGTTGTAGAGAGAGAGAGAGGAAGGGAGAGAGCGAGTGTATTTGTGTGCGTGGGTGGGTGGGTTGGTGTGGATGCCTGCCTGCCTGCGAGCATGCGTGTGTGATTGGCTATGCAATGCAAAGAGGAAAAACCCAAATGACTTACAGTGCATTCGGAAAATGTATTCAGATCCCTTACCTTTTTCCACATTTTGTAACGTTACGGGCTTATTCAAAAATTGATGAAATTATTTTTTTTCCTCATCAATCTACACACAATGCCCCATAATGACTGTTATGATGTGTTTCTCGGGTATCAAGTAATTAAGAATGCAAGAATATACTTAGACACTTTTGATGGAGAGTTCATTTCATATCTAATAGGTACCATGGTTCGTTATAACAGAAGGACAGAGCTTTGCCTCTTGCTTTTCTGAACTCCAGAACAAAGACATTCTCTCAGCTTATATACACTCTGTTACACGTTTCTTCACGAACATCTGGTACCCCTCAATGGGCACTCCCTTCTTTGATGTTATTATCCTTTACCCCAAGTCAGTATATCCTATCCATCAATCATTCTAAGATCAACATCAGTAATCTCCTTTGACATAAGGAATGCAGACTCTGTGACACCAAGTCACTTATCTACCAACTATCCCCTGGGTCACACAACACTATGAAATGACATCATTACAATGACAAAGCAAAAACAGGTTTTTAGATATAAAACTGAAATGTCACATTTACATAAGTATTCAGACCCATTACTCAGTACTTTGTTGAAGCACCTTTGGCAGCGATTACAGCCTCGAGTCTTCTTGGGTATGAAGCTACAAGTTTGGCAAACTTGTATTTGGGGAGTTTCTCCCATTCTTCTCTGCAGATCCTCTCAAGTTCTGTCAGGTTGGATGGGGAGCGTTCCTGCACAGCTATTTTCAGGTTTCTCCAGAGATGTTCGATCAGATTCAAGTCCGGGCTCTGGCTGGGCCACTCAAGGACATTCAGAGACTTGTCCCGAAGCCACTCCTGCGTTGTCTTGGCTGTATGCTTAGGGTCGTTATCCCGTTGGAAGGTCAACCTTCACCCCAGTCTGAGGTCCTGAGCACTCTGGAGCAGGATCTCTCTGTACTTTGCTCCATTCATCTTTCCCTCGATCCTGACTAGTCTCCCAGTCCCTGCTGCTGAAAAACATCCCCACAGCATGATGCTGCCACCACCATGCTTCACCGTAGGGATGGTGCCAGGTTTAGTCTAGATGTGATGCTTGACATTCAGGCCAAATAGTTCAATCTTGGCTTCATCAGGCCAGATAATCTTGTTTCTCATGGTCTGAGTGTCCTTTAGGTGCCTTTTGGCAAACTCCAAGCGGGCTGTCATGTGCCTTTTCCTGAGGAGTGGCCTCTCTACCATAAAGGCCTGATTGGTGGAGTGCTGCAGAGATGGTTGTCCTTCTGGAAGGTTCTCCCATCTCCTCAGAGGAACTCTGGAGCTCTGTCAGAGTGACCATCGGGTTCTTGGTCACCTCCCTGACCAAGGCCCTTCTTCCCCGATTGCTCAGTTTGGCCGAGCGGCCAGCTCTAGGAAGAGTCTTGGTGGTTCCAAACTTCTTTCATTTAAGAATGATGGAGGCCACTGTGTTCTTGGGGATCTTCAATGCAGCAGAAATGTTTTGGTACCCTTCCCCAGATCTGTGCCTCGACACAATCCTGTCTTGGAGCTCTACGAACAATTCCTTTGACCTCATGGCTTAGTTTTTGCTCTGACATGCACTGTTAACAGTGGGACCTTATATAGACAGGTGTGTGCCTTTCCCAATCGTGTCCAATCAATTGAATTTACCACAGGTGGACTCCAATCAAGTTGTAGAAACATCTCAAGGATGATCAATGGAAACAGGATGCACCTGAGCTCAATTCCGAGTCTCATAGCAAAGGGTGTGAATACTTATGTAAATAAGTTATTTCTGTTTTTTATATTGAATACATTTGCAAAAAGGTCTAAAAAACATTGTGTCCATGCAGACAGGAAATGGCTTTTTGGTTAATATACAACTTCAGAGTTATGAGTTCCTGAGTCACATTACCCCAGAGCATGAATAAACGATTGTGTGGACACAGATTGCCAGAATTCCATTAATTCCGATTTTGGATACCATAACTTAAACCATTTTTTATTATGATTTATATGCCATTTCTATTTCAAACCAGAAAATGATTCCTCAATAGGTAATAAAATGAAGACCTTTACATTTTCTTCCAACTAAAGTAGTGACATTTGTGGACTTCAGGTGAAAGCAGTAAAAGGATGATTCTAGGAAAAGTATCTTAGAGGTCATCGCTGAACATAGAAAGAGAACAGAAAGTCATGGCATAATTTGATAACTCATAACAACCTCCTCCAAACTTTAGAAATGGTGTCTCTAAACTTATTCTCAGCATAGTGCATCCAGTACTGTGAAACATTGTCCTAGTCTCTCTAATATAAACTGAAAACATTCCAGAGATTACACAGACAGCTGTTACCAACAAAGAATGCAATTAGAGATTGATTAGTCAATAACTTGTCTGGCTAATCAAATTACGACATTGCATCCGAGCATCAAATATACTCATCAGCACTTAGATACTCGTTGGGCAAGGTTATGAATCCTTTAAATAAAAGAAACAAAAACAACTGGTCCTCCATTCCATTGCTGATTAATGTAGTTCCTTCCTGGACAGTATAATTGTGTGTATAGAAAAACAGATGCCTATTGAAATGCCTGCATTACAACTGAATAACTCATGAATCCCTTCTAGTATTTATGACACAATTACATTTCACAACCACATGGATATCTGGCTGGCACCACATCTGAAATCATTAGCATTTTATTATTATACATAGAGACAGTATCACAGGATCTATGTGAGTGGGGTTCATGTTGAGCTGTTTTAGCACACAGAGCTGAAGTAAGGCAAAGGAGCTGTATGTGTGGGTGTGTGCGCGTTAGAGTGAGAGTGAGTGTGAGAGAGAGTGAATGTGTGTGTTGTTCATGCATGTTAGGTTCTCTACTGGGGGAATTATTTTAATGGCCTCACCTTCAGGTCTTGCATGGATATTTTTTCCCCATTTGCAGTTTGTTATCCAAGTAACGTTATAGCTACTACAGCACAACTGTTATTGTTCACTGCCACACTAACACAGAGCCATCCAACTGTTATTGTTCACTGCCACACTAACACAGAGCCATCCATCTGTTATTGTTCACTGCCACACTAACATAGAGCCATCCATCTGTTATTGTTCACTGCCACACTAACACAGAGCCATCCATCTGTTATTGTTCACTGCCACACTAACACAGAGCCATCCATCTGTTATTGTTCACTGCCACACTAACACAGAGCCATCCATCTGTTATTGTTCACTGCCACACTAACATAGAGCCATCCATCTGTTATTGTTCACTGCCACACTAACACAGAGCCATCCATCAAGGTTATTTTTTGGAACTGGGTAGAGTTCTGCAGAATAAGGTGAAATATAATAAAAGAGCCCTTTTGCTAATGAGTTTCACAGCATTTGTTTTTTTACTATGGTACACAATACATAGCCTACTTTGAGATGACAGTTTCTAGTTTGATTTAAGAGCACACTATTCCTTTCCCTGGAGACCAGTCTCTGCTGTTATTCCTCATTTCTTTTTCATCTGAGACCTATAGGTCCCTTTCTCCAGCCAGTAAAGAACATTACTTACATTTAAGTCATTCTTATCCAGAACAACAAGAGTTCAGTCACCTAGACGGCTTGGCGATTCGAATCAGCAACCTTTCAGTTACTAGCCCAACACTCTTAAACACTAGGCTACCTGCCACTACCTACTGAATTGCTTAATTTGTGACTGTAGTCTCAGTGAGACAGGCCAACAAACAGCAGCAGCAGACACAGCAGTCCCAAGGAACTGAAGTTGTGATTGTGTGGATGATATGAGAATTACTGAGCCAAGAGAGGGACATGATTGGACTGAATGACTCGATTGCACCACCTACTGGTAAACGGGGGGAACAAAAAGCGTATGGGTGAAGCATGGTTACTTCTGGTCTTTCTACAGTGAGGGAAAAAAGTGTTTGATCCCCTGCTGATTTTGTACGTTTGCCCACTGACAAAGAAATGATCAGTCTATAATTTTAATGGTAGGTTTATTTGAACAGTGAGAGACAGAATAACAACAAAATAATCCAGAAAAACACATGTCAAAAATGTTATAAATTGATTTGCATTTTAATGAGGGAAATAAGTATTTGACCCCTCTGCAAAACATGACTTAGTACTTGGTGGCAAAACCCTTGTTGGCAATCACAGAGGTCAGACGTTTCTTGTAGTTGGCCACCAGGTTTGCACGCATCTCAGGAGGGATTTTATCCCACTCCTCTTTGCAGATCTTCTCCAAGTCATTAAGGTTTCGAGGCTGATGTTTGGCAACTCGAACCTTCAGCTCCCTCCACAGATTTTCTATGGGATTAAGGTCTGGAGACTGGCTAGGCCACTCCAGGACCTTAATGTGCTTCTTCTTGAGCCACTCCTTTGTTGCCTTGGCCGTGTGTTTTGGGTCATTGTGATGCTGGAATACCCATCAACGACCCATTTTCAATGCCCTGGCTGAGGGAAGGAGGTTCTCACCCAAGATTTGACGGTACATGGCCCCGTCCATCATCCCTTTGATGCGGTGAAGTTGTCCTGTCCCCTTAGCAGAAAAACACCCCCAAAGCATAATGTTTCCACCTCCATGTTTGACGGTGGGGATGGTGTTCTTGGGGTCATAGGCAGCATTCCTCCTCCTGCAAACACGGCGAGTTTAGTTGATGCCAAAGAGCTCCATTTTGGTCTCATCTGACCACAACACTTTCACCCAGTTCTCCTCTGAATCATTCAGATGTTCATTGGCAAACTTCAGACGGGCCTGTATATGTGCTTTCTTGAGTAGGGGGACCTTGCGGGCGCTGCAGGATTTCAGTCCTTCATGGCGTAGTGTGTTACCAATTGTTTTCTTGGTGACTATGGTTTCAGCTGCCTTGATATCATTGACAAGATCCTCCCGTGTAGTTCTGGGCTGATTCCTCACCGTTCTCATGATCATTGCAACTCCACGAGGTGAGATCTTGCATGGAGCCCCAGGCCGAGGGAGATTGACAGTTCTTTTGTGTTTCTTCCATTTGCGAATAATCGCACCAACTGTTGTCACCTTCTCACCAAGCTGCTTGCCGATGGTCTTGTAGCCCATTCCAGCCTTGTGTAGGTCTACAATCTTGTCCCTGACATCCTTGGAGAGCTCTTTGGTCGTGGCCATGGTGGAGAGTTTGGAATCTAATTGATTGATTGCTTCTGTGGACAGGTTTCTTTTATACAGGTAACAAGCTGAGATTAGGAGCACTCCCTTTAAGAGTGTGCTCCTAATCTCAGCTCATTACCTGTATAAAAGACACCTGGGAGCCAGAAATCTTTCTGATTGAGAGGGGGTCAAATACTTCTTTCCCTCATTAAAATGCAAATCAATTTCTAAAATTTTTGACATGCATTTTTCTGGATTTTTTTGTTGTTATTCTGTCTCTCACTGTTCAAATAAACCTACCATTAAAATTATAGACTGATAATTTCTTTGTCAGTGGGCAAACGTACAAAATCAGCAGGGGATCAAATACTTTTTTCCCTCACTGTATTGGTCTTGTCCAGAAACAACCCATAGCCTAAGCCCTGGGTACCTAGGTCTCGTCCATAGAGAAAAATAGAGTCCTTTAGTGGCCAAAAGGCCATATTAGCATGGGGCAGCGCCATTGAGGGATTCCACCATTTTAATGTAGTCAACTGGGTGGGACTTCCAAATTCATTGGCTGATTCCTCCTGGTGACCCTGTTGGAGTCATATTGATCAGCCAATCTTGAAGAAAATTGACTACTTAAAAATGGAGATGGCCTCAATGGCGCTGCCCATGCTGTCACAGATGCTATAATGGCACAAATATAAACATGAGTCCTCTATCTATCCCTGCCGTTTTACAGGCTCCTAACCAACTGTGCTATTTTGTTAGTTTTTTCGCATTGTTTGTAACCTATTTTTTAACTTATTGTGTACATAATGTTGCTGCTACCGTCTCTTATGACCGAAAATAACTTCTGGACATCAGAACAGTGATTACTCACCTCGCACTGGACTTCCCACGCGAAGGATATACTGCCTTCTCGGGAACGGGCCCAAATCCCCATCATTTGCGTGAAGAAAAGACGGAGAAAAAGGGGGCGGAGGTCGGGCTGCCTTCTGAGAATTCATAGGCAAGTAAGTAAACTTCCACTACCATCCGTTCCATTGGCCAACGTGCAATTATTAGAAAACAAAATGGATGATCTAGGATCAAGAATATCCTACGCACTCAATGAGCTGTATAAGGCCACAAGCAAACAAGAAAATGCTCATCCAGATGCGGCGCTCCTAGTGGCCGGGGACATTAATGCAGGCAAACTTAAATCAATTTTACCTCATTTCTACCAGCATGTCACATGTGCAACCAGAGGGAAAAAACTCTAGACCACCTTTACTCCACACACAGAGATGCATACAAAGCTCTCCCTCGCCCTCCATTTGGCAAATCTGACCATAATTATATCATCCCGATTCCTGCTTACAAGCAAAAACTAAAGCAGGAAGTACCAGTGACTCGCTCAATACGGAAGTGGTCAAATGACGCGGATGCTACACTACATGACTGTTTTGCTAGCACAGACTGGAATATGTTCCGGGATTCATCCAATGGCTTCGGCTTCATCAATAAGTGCGTCGACGACGTCGCCCCCACAGTGACCGTACGTACATATCCCAACCAGAAGCCATGGATTACAGACAACATTCACATCGAGCTAAAGGCTAGAGCTGCCGCTTTCAAGGAGCAGGACACTAATCCGGACGCTTATAAGAAATCCCGCTATGCCCTCAGACGAACCATCAAACAGGCAAAGCATCAATACAGGATTAAGATTGAATCCTACTACACCAGCTCTGACACTCGTCAGATGTGGCAGGGTTTGAAAACTATTACAGACTACAAAGGGAAACCCAGCCGCAAGCTGCCCAGTGACGCAAGCCTACCAGACGAGCTAAATACCTTTTATGCTCGCTTTCGAGGCAAGCAACACTGAAGCATGCATGAGAGCACCAGCTGTTCTGGATGACTGTGTGATAACGCTCTCGGTAGCCGATGTGGGCAAAACCTTTAAACAGGTCAACATTCACAAAGCCGGGGGCCAGACGGATTACCAGGACGTGTACTCAAAGCATGCACGGACCAACTGGCAAGTGTCTTCACTGACATTTTCAACCTCTCCCTGACAGAGTCTGTAATACTGACATGTTTCAAGCAGACCACCATAGTCCCTGTGCCCAAGGAAGCGAAGGTAACCTGCCTAAATGATTACCGCCCCGTAGCACTCACGTTGGTAGTCAAGAAGTGCTTTGAAAGGCTGGTCATGGCTCACATCAACAGCATCATCCCAGATACCCTAGACCCACTCCAATTCGCATATCGCCCCAACAGATCCACAGATGACGCAATCTCAATCGCACTCCACATTGCCCTTTCCCACCTGGACAAAAGGAACACCTATGTGAGAATGCTGTTAATGGATTACAGCTCAGCATTCAACACCATAGTGCACTAAGCTAAGGACCCTGGGACTAAACACCTCCCTCTGCAACTGGATCCTGGACTTCCTGACGGGCCGCCCCCAGGTGGTAAGGGTAGGCAACAACACGTCTGACACGCTGATCCTCAACACTGGGGTCCCTCAGGGGTGCGTGCTTAGTCCCCTCCTGTACACCCTGTTCACCCACGACTGCTTGGCCAAACACGACTCCAACACCATCCTTAACTTTGCTGACGACACAAATAATAAATAAATAATATGACATTTAGCAGACGCTTTTATCCAAAGCGACTTACAGTCATGTGTGCATAAATTTTTACGTATGGGTGGTCCTGAGGATCGAACCCACTACCCTGGCGTTACGAGCGCCATGCTCCACCAATTGAGCTACAGAGGACCACATTGAGCTACAGAGGACCACAGTGGTAGGCCTGATCACCGACAATGATGAGACAGCCTATAGGGAGGAGGTGAGAGACCTGGCAGAGTGGTGCCAGGACAACAACCTCTCCCTCAATGTGAGCAAGACAAAGGAGCAGATCATGGACTACAGGAAAAGGTGGGCCGAACAGGCCCCCATTAACATCGACAGGGCTGTAGCGGAGCGGGTCGCAAGTTTCAAGTTCCTTGATGTCCACATCACCAACAAACTATCATGGTCCAAACACACCAAGACAGTCATGAAGAGGGCACAACAACACCTTTTCCACCTCAGGAGACTGAAAAGATTTGGCATGGGTCCCCAGATCCTCAAAAAGTTCTACAGCTGCACCATCGAGAGCATGCTGACCGGTTGCATCACCGCCTGGTATGGTAACTATGCGGCATCTGACCGTAAGGCGCTACAGAGGGTAGTGCGTACGGCCCAGTACATCACTGGGGCCAAGCTTCCTGCCATCCATGACCTGTATACTAGGCGGTGTCAGAGGAAAGCCCAAAAAATTGTCAAAGACTCCAGTCACCCTAGTCATAGACTGTTCTCTCTGCTACCGCACGGCAAGCAGTACAGGAGCGCCAAGTCTAGGACCAAAAGGCTCCTTAACAGCTTCTACACCCAAGCCATAAGACTGCTGAACAATCAATCAAATGGCCACCCAAACTATTTGTTTTTACACTGCTGCTACCCGCTGTCTATTATTTATGCAAAGTCACTTTACCCCTACCTGCATGTACCATTACCTCGACTAACCTGTACCCCCGCACATTGACTCGGTACCGGTACCCCCTGTATATAGCCTCGTTATTGTTATTTTATTGTGTTACTTTGTATTATTTTTTACTTTAGTTTATTTGGTAAATATTTTTTCCACTCTTTCTTGAACTGCATTGTTGGTTAAGGGCGTGTAAGTAAGCATGTCACGGTAAGGTCTACACTTGCTGTATTCGGAGCATGTAACAAATAAAGTTTGATTTGATCCCAGCCAATTAGAAAGCAAGGTGAAGCAATAATCATGCTTATACCTATCCAATCCTCCTCAATAATATAAAATATGCCATTTAGCAAACATTTAAAATCATGCATGCATACATTCTACTTACGGGTGGACCCGGGAATCAGAGTAATATTGGCTAGGGGTCGATTAGTAATTCAGCACCATTTGTTTGATGGGGAAAAGGAATTTCCCAGCAGCCAGTCTTTTGGAAAAAAAGACTCTTCAGGTAAATTACTCACTAAACCCATTACTTACTCAGAGAGCTGTAGTACGTGCAAATAAAATGTGGTTTAGCATATGGAAACGAAAACACTCACTCAAATGAAATGGATTATGAATAAGTTAATTTTAGACTGAATATGTTTTAGTCCTCTTCTGATTGATTCTATGCATATTGTGCTCTGTATAAACATGGTTGTAAACACACTTTGATATCACAAGACAAACAGAATGCAGTCATTCAGATCAGATTCCATACCATGTCAAAATCTACTCCTTGCATAATGAATTCATCATTGTTCAGAGAGAAAGAACATTTGTCATCACGTCATACGTGGCACTGGGAGAGAGAGGCATACAATAGCCAATATAAACTTCACTTACCTTTCTCACTTCTCCTGGCTGAGACTATACAAGTGTAGCAGATGACTTAGTGCATCGCTACAGCATTATCCTACTTTCAAAAGAGTGATAAGCACAAGAATGGGTAGAGAACAATGCCCTCTTTCTCCTTGTGCCTCAGCAAACCTTACTTGTACCTAAAAAGTAAAGTAACTGTCCAGTGTTTCCAGATTCATATGAAATTTTACATTTACATTTTAGTCATTTAGCAGACGCTCTTATCCAGAGCGACTTACAGTTAGTGAGTGCATACATTTTTTATTTTTTTTCATACTGGCCCCCCATGGGAATCGAACCCACAACCCTGGCGTTGCAAACGCCATGCTCTACCAACTGAGCTACATCCCTGCTGGCCATTCCCTCCCCTACCCTGGACGAAGTATGTTAAAAAGCAGCTTTTCTGTGTTGGAATAGTGTGGGCGTACATCGGTCATACAAAATATTAATGCAAGTACACTGCTGATTGGCCAGCTCATCCTCCTCAGGAGTATGATATCATACTCTGAGGAAAGAGCAAGCATTTTATTAAACGGTCTGTTTGAGGTGGGGTTTTTAAAGTGTTTTTTCTCTAATTTATGCTTTGGCCACCAATACAAGTATAGGATGAGTCAACAACATTATTTGGGCATGAGTTAACAGACTATTAACTTTTAAAAGGGAGATTTTCACTGAACAGTTACTTTACACAAATATCCATATAATCAGTCTGTGGGCTATAGAATATGTTTCTGCTGGCTACACTGACTGATGTATTGCTTTTTTTACACAAAGCAGGATTAGTATAGAAGAACTGTAGATACTTGCACACAAACTTCTTGTCAGAATCTATCTTAGTGTAGCTACTGCAGAGACTTGTACTTCTTCTTGCCAGAATCGGTCTCCCCATTGGTTGTTAAAATGTACTGCCAAGGACTGACTGTCTTTATAGGAATAGGATGACAACTTTCAGTCTTGCCAAGAGAGAGAAACACAAAAAAAGACCTCAACACAAATCCCTATGGTCTCCTGCTGGAAGATCTCTCTTTTCTCCTTGTTTGTCACCTGGGACTTGACAGTTGCCACTCTAAACCAAACTGAAAAAGATGCAAAATAACACAAGAAGCCCATGAGTATACAATATAAAACTTACAGCTGAAACAATACAACTTTATCTGTTTATATCTGCTAATTAAGTATGAAATCAATGTTGGTGTTCAGGTCATTCAGAAAACAGAATATTGTTCAAATACAATTCTCCCATTTTGAGATTTATTACAGAATCATACTTCATTTTAAATCCACACATTTTGAGATTTGAAACAATCCAGTAGTGTCCATCCTGGTCACATTGAAGAACTGACCAACCATTTTCTGCCATCTCCCACACCTGTAACACAACATATAGTGATGTCATCAACATGCGCCACTCTCTGAGGGCGGTCTCCGTCTTAGCAGAAATACATCATGCTCCAAGACGTATGAAGGCCTTTCACACACACACAGTAATAACATTTTCAAATACAAAAACAACTCATGGAAAAAGAGGGGGGAGATATCCTCTGGTTACACATTAAGGATACACACAATAGCTTTCATATGAGGACCAAGGGAGCAACACCATTAAATCCCAAAGAACAAAAAGGCAAAATAATAGTCAAGAGACATGAACGTTTAAGGCTGCATGAATTACTTGAGGACCAACATCATTAAGTACGTAAATTCCTTTCTTTGAGTAGCCTTCTTGACTTGAGATGAGACAAACCTTTAGCAAGGTGAGCAAACTAATAAGCTGCATTGCAAAAACAGTGACAGCGGAGAGAAAGAAAGAGGATAAGGAGGGTAAATGAACTAGCGTTGGTCCTCCAGGTCAACCCTCATCTTTAGCTGTATTGTCCTCCAGATCCTCATTGCTGTCTACATCACTGTAGACTGTCTTCTTGATCTTCATCTTTCTGCTCCTCTCTTCCTTCTTCATCCTCTGTTTCACCTGCTTTGTCACTGTTTTCACTGAAAAGAAAGGATTGAGAAAGGAACAGAATATAGTATATCCTTTTTATAATGACAACCAGATAATAATTTGTCCTGTCATTGATCTTTGAGAAAATAAATCCTTTCAAGCTATTCAAAATCTAAATAATTATAACGCTTGATAAGACTCACAATGGTTTGGGTGAGTAAAAGTGAAAATGATCTTCTCATTGTTAACTGAACTGCGTCATCTTGATTTTCCTATTGGGTTTTTAAAAGGTGTCCTTCGAACAGTTTATTTTGAGATCACAAAGACCGGGTCTCTCACCTTCTGATGAAACAAACTGATTGTCTCCACCTCCATCATCGTCACAGATGGCAGTGCTGTCCTTTTTCTCCTCATTGTCAATGACGATCCTCTGTCGTGCACTCTCAAACACAGACTTGAGAACGATCGAGTCCTCAAATATCTATAGCAAACACACACATAACATAAACCAAATTAGCCACCGAATTAGCCTCTCACAATCAAGAGCTGGTGGCATCATGGCATGTGGATTTCATGTAGAAACGGTAGGCAGTGGTGTGAACTCCAGCGGGCCTAGATCACATCCCTGAGGCACACCTGAGATCCCTCCAGGTTGAAGGTCTGGGCGTTGTGACACAGCAGTATAATGTCCTTCTCCAGATCTCCCACACTCCGGTACTTGTGATTGCGCACACGCTCCTACAAAATAACCGCACATGGTCAGAAAACATGTACATAAATACAGTGCATATTATACTGAACAAAAATATGAATGCAACATGCAACAATTTCAAAGATGTTACTGAGTTACAGTTCATATAAGGTAATCAATCAATTGAAATAAATTAATTAGGCCCTAATCTATGGATTTTACATGACTGGTAATACAGATATGCATCTATTGGTTACAGATACCTTTAAAAAAGGTAGGGGAGTGGATTAGAAAACCAGTCAGTATCTGGTGTGACCACCATTTGCCTCATGCAGCGCGACACATCTCCTTCGCATAGAGTTGATCAAGCTGTTGATTGTGGCCTGTGGAATGGTGTCCCTCTCTTCTTCAGTGGCTGTGCGAAGTTGCTGGATATTGGCGGGAACTGGAGCATGCTGTTGTACACGTCGATCCAGAGCATCCCAAACATGCTCAATGGGTGACATGTCTGGTGAGTATGCAGGCCATGGAAGAACTGGGACATTTTCAGCTTCCAGGAATTGTGTACAGATCCTTGCAACATGGGGCCGTGCATTATCATGCTGAAACATGAGGTGATGGTGGCGGATGAATGGCACAACAATGGGCCTCAGAATCCCATCACGGTATCTCTCTGCATTCAAATTGTCATCGATAAAGTGCAATTGTGCTCGTTGTCTGTAGCTTATGCCTGCCCATACCATAACCCCACTGCAACCATGGGGCATTCTGTTCATGACGTTGACATCAGCAAACCACTCGCCCACACAACGCCATACACGTGGTCTGCGGTTGTGAGGCCGGTTGGAGGCAGCTTATGGTAGAGAAATTAACATTCATTTCTCTAGCAACAGCTCTGGTGGACATTCCTGCAGTCAGCATGCCAATTGCACGCTCCCTCAAAACTTGAGACATCTGTGGCATTGTGTTGTGTGACAAAACTGTACATTTTAGAGTGGCCTTTTATTGTCCCCAGCACAAGGTGCACCTGTGTAATGATCATGCTGTTTAATCAGCTTCTTGATATGCCACTCCTGTCAGGTGGATGGATGATCTTGCCAAAGGAGAACTTCTCACTAATAGGGATATAAACAAATTTGTGCACCAAATTTGAGAGAAATAAGCTTTTTGTGTGTATGGAAACTTTCTGGGATATTTTATTTCAGCTCATGAAACCAACACTACATGTTGCGTTTAGATTTTTGATCAGTGTAGTACCTGAATCCAACATCATCAGTTAGAAAAGTTTGCTTGGATGATGCTGGGAAATTCATTTTTTTTTTTAGTTCATGACAACCACAGGGTTGTGGAGGGACAGTTGGACAGATTAAAGGCTAGCGCTGCCATCTATGACTGCGTTAACAGGCCTAGGTCCAGTTGGTATGTGGGAAGATTTGGGGGAAGAGCTGATCAGTTGGTGGGTTAGTGGTAAGATTTGGTGGGTTAGTGGTGAGCCACCAGTAGGCTGAAAGGCTGAGGGCTGGTGCTGAGCTGAATTGGTATGTGGGAAGATTTGGGTGGGTTGGTGCTGTGCCTATAGATGCAGTGTAGACGGTCTGCAGAGCCTACCCTGATCCTCCTGAAGTCCACAGGCTTGCGGATCAACTCGTAGTACTCTGGCACCTCCTTCCTAGAAGGCAGCTGGACGAAGCCTTTGCTGATCTGACGGCCCAACCTGGAATTATTATGCACAGGCACTGTTACCGACCAACAATAGTATTTGTTTTGTTTCAAATACTTTCAGCATTTGATTGAGCATCCCTGGAGTGGCAGATTGGCCAGATTTAGTTCCATTGTTCCAGTCAAGTCTAATCAAGTGCAGCTAAAGATTTTGAAAGAAAACAAATGCTCAAACTGTGAAATAGAGGCACAAAATATAAGTAATTCATGTCTAACCATTCCCTGCATGGTCTGACATCAAACACCATGGCCCTTCATATCTACACATCGCTAATTAGTAGTTAATTAATACTGTGTGGATATAATTGCATTATCCATTAATACATAATTACCACAGCGCCCCCAATTCTCCCTGGTAATCTCACCCGTCTTTGTAGTTGATAGCCATGTCCACCAGTGTGTTAAGCTGCTTGGTGAGCTCGGGAGGGTTGGGGGGCAGTTTCTCCGCCGGAGGTCTACCTCTCCGTTTCTTGACCTTTTCACCTCCAGCCTCCTGGCCAGAGTCTCGCGACTCAGAGTCTTTGTCGCCGTGGTGATCACCTTTCCGTTTCTTTAGGCTTATGTCCTCCTCCATGTCCTCCATGGCCCCGTTCTCCTCCACATGGGGGGTGGTCGAGGAGGAGGAAGAAGAGGATGAAGAAGGAGAGGATTTGTTTGTTTATTTGGATCTCAATTAGCTGTTACTTAAGCAACATCTACTCTTCCTGGGAACCACAGAAAACAAAGGATGGATATAGGAATGCACAAGCTGCTGGAAGAGGGAAAGGGGATACCTAGTCAGGTGCTCAAATGAATGCATTCAACTGAAATGTTCTTCCACATTTAACCCAACCCCTCTGAATCAGACAGGTGCAGGGGGTTGCCTTAATCGATGTCATCAGTGCCCGGGGAGCAGTTCTTGTTGGGGGTTAATTGCCTTGCTCAAGCGTAGAACAGCAGATTTCTCCACATTGCCGGCTCTGGGATTTGAACCAGCAACCCTCCGGTTACTGGCCCAACACTCTTAAGCGCTAGGCTACCTGCCGCCCACCGCTAGGCTACCTGCCGCCTGGAAGATACAGTACATTAACAAATATTTGAGTGGCGAGAGAATTTACACACACACTAATCAGTGTGTGTCAGTTCATTGTACAAGTTCTCTTCTTATTCAAGAGGAGAAAGATTGGCCCAATAAAATGTAAATCCCAAAGAGGGATTTGTAAATGAGTTTGGGGATGGGATAAGAAACAACTGTGCTCTTGACAGTGATTTGACCCCTGTAACTCCTGTCAGCTACACTCCTGACAGCTTAGTGGTTCTTAAATAGCTGTTCAATTGATCTCCTCTCTTAGACAGTCAGACAAAGTTTGACCTTGAAAAACCATTCAACAGCCTCTTCCAAAAACTACTTCAAAGAATTAACTAAATGTGCATATATTATTGATTTCACTATCAATTATTCATTAACCTAGAGTCGATGTCTGCACCCCACAGAAATCAAATTGGCATCATAAAAAAATCCCCATAGAAATCCATCTGTTTACGCTAGAGATATGTTTTTTTTTTTGCATGTGCTGTTCCCCTTCTGTGTTTATCATACCAGGAGAAATCCGTCTTCTCACTGAAATGTCTGTAGCCTCCGAACGGTTTGGCCTACAAAACTAATATGACCCCTCTATGGAAAGATAGGACCCTCACAAGTCGTTACCGACAATCTTCTAACTTCTGTCTGTAACGTACATGTCGGTTGTTTTGCTCTAGGACACCCACAAGCCTCGTCTGAAGGCAGCCCAGTACCCGTTAAACATTTTTATGGAAGTATATATGGAAGTACTTTAGTGCCTAAAAAATACAGGTCAGTTGCTTTGTGAGAAGGTATTAACCGTGGAAGGTGTAAATCCATGTTCGCAGTTAGCCATTGTTATGTAAATGCTGCCCGATAAGCCCCAGAGGCCTTGCCTTGGCCCCAAGTCAAAGCAGGTGGAAACACTAAAGTCTGAGGCAAAACACTGGGGTAAATTCTCAGTGGAAATGCACCATGATGGTGTCTGTATCTTATTTTCATCTCTCATAGCTGCAAATGTCTGCAGCAAGCAACTGCTGTATTTTACACAAAGGCAATTAAAGCTTAGATGTATGCATGCAGCATTACTTGTCCAGGCTGGAAGAAAGAGAAAGAGAAAGAGAAAGAGAAAGAGAGAGAGAGAGAGAGAGAGAGAGAGAGAGAGAGAGAGAGAGAGAGAGAGAGAGAGAGAGAGAGAGAGAGAGAGAGAGAGAGAGAGAGAGAGAGAGACGGAAAGGGGGAAAGGGGGAAAGGGGGAAAGAGACAGACAGACAGAGAGAAAGAGGGTGTGAATGTGTTCACATTCAGCAGAGAGTGAGGAATGCACTCCAATCTGAACGGAATATTGATGTATGAATCATACAGAAATGCAGCCATGATAGTGCACACCCACGTCATATTATATTGTATTAGAATGTGAATATCTACAAGGAAACAGAGATGAAAGCGCATGTAACTGTATATTCATACAGACATGTCGTTTGTGCTTATGAATGCACATACGATCAGTCAACCCCCTCCCTCTCGCCACAGGCACAGACACACAAACCCTTGGGGACCATGTCGAAAGTGGCCTAACCGTCATCATCAATGACAAAAGATCTGTATGACATTCCGACAGTGGAATATGCATGTACACTTACACACACGTACACTAATACACACGCGCACACACACAGTAAAAGCGAGAAAAGCATGAATAAAAACAGAATGATCGAACGCAACAAGAACAGTAAAAAGGACAACAAACGGCATCATGAGGATAATCGGTCAGCTTTAAGGTTATCTTTATAAAGCCTTCTCTACAGGGCTACAGTGGAATGCAATGGGTTACAGAGTAATCCTGAGAGACAGATAAAACAGCTAAACACACCGTGTGTGTGTGTGTGTGTTGCTCCATGCTTGTGCCATCATCACCAAACAAACCTGCCTCTTCCTTCCCCTCCTCGACTGCCAAACGATACCCCCTCATCTGTTACAGCTCACACCTACACACTCACTTCCTCTCCCGCTCACAGACACCGCACACACTTAGACAGACAGACACTCACTCACTCACTCACACACACACACGCTCTCTCTCTCTCTCTCCTGTCTCCTCTGTGCGATGCAGCCTGGCTGAATCCTATTCTCAGAATAAAGAGAGGAAGCGAGGGAGAATGAAGGAAAACAATGAAAGAAGGAAGGACAAATATTTACCTGTCTGCAGTCTGCAGTCTGACTCTGTGGATCAGAATGGGTTGTAGCTGGATGGGCTGCGGCTGCAGCTGGAGTGGAGAGAATTAGCAAGCCAGCATAGCGGCGAGCAGCTAGCCTCTTCATCAGCTGATCACTCAAAAAGCAGAAACCCAGAAGGGGGGCAAGCATGCAGGAGTAAAAGAAAAGCGCTAGGTTTTCATACACAAATCAACGGGTAGCTGAGCGGGGGAAAATAACGTGATAATAGTAGTAGTCATCTCTCTCTGGCTCTGTGTGGCAGGCAGGCTGCAGTAGGCAGCTCTCCCTCTCCTCTCCCCTCTGCTGCAGTCTCATTCCTCTCAGTAAGGCCCCAAGCTCGTCTGCCTCTGCATGTTTTAATAGACTGTTGCCAGATGCATTTTTTTCCCCCCTGATCCTGTTAAAGTTATCGGGTCCATTTTTTTTTTTCATGAACGATTTTTGCATTATGTTTCAGCATGTAGGGATTAGACTCTGTGTGGAGGCTGAGTGTGTGGTCGGGGGGGGGGGGGGGGGGGGGGGGGGTCTATAATGGGGATGTTACACACACGGCTCAGTCTGAACACAAATTATTAAAGCTCAGTGCTGCCACGATGATGTCATGCTAGTGATTATTCAAGGTTTTAGGTCATGTCGTGTGTGTGTGTGTGTGTGTGTGTGTAGACACAATTCATTGCAGACATTCTGTAGCTCTGATTCCTCTAGGGGACTCCACTAGGAAACCTGATGCCAACCAGAGATGGGCAGTATTTGAATATGTATTTCAATTACCTCTGAGTATTTTGTAATTTGTATTACACTGGACTGAACTACACTCCAATGTATTCTAGCAGGATACATTCGAGAGCTGTAATTTGTATTTTCAAAATACAAATTACTTTTCTTTTTTTATTATAATTTTTTGCGGCCCCTTTTCACCATGCATTGGTATCAAAAGTCTGATTGCTCTATGGTGTGATAATAGCATCTGCTAAATGAATTAAATATAAATGTAAAAATTGACAATTGCAAAGCATGCTGAGTATTATTCTAATGAGCGCTGCCGCGTAACAAGGCCAATAATAATGTGTGCTTTGCAGTTCATTTTGGTATGTTCACTTTCACATATACATTTAGGTCATTTAGCAGACACTCTTATCCAGAATGACTTACAGTCAGTGCATTCAACTGACGTAGAGAAAGAACAACATATTACAGTTATAGCAAGTAAGACGTTTTTGTAACCGTGAGAATGTTGTTGCTGTTCGGGCCGGCTACTTGCAAATGTATTTCTGTATTTTAAAATAAAAAATACAGTACATATATTTTCAAATGTATTTGATTAAAATACAATTATTTTGTTGTTTATTTTGAAACATTGATCTTTATGGTATTTTGTAATTGTATTTTGACATTTTGGCCCATCCCTGATGCCAACGTAGCAAAAAACATTAAAAAAAATAAAACATGGGCTGGTGAACCATTTACATAAAACTGAAATGACCTTGTGGCCATTGGCGTAATGCTTGCATGGTAGTAGTTGATAAGGGGCTGTCCGAACAGAGGCTGTGGAGCATTCTGAAAGACCTTGACCAGGGACCTGTTGATATGAACTCAGCAAAGTATGTCAGACATGTTCTAATGGAAAGATTAATATTTTAGTTGGACTCGTTTGATTTCACTTACATTTTTCATCATGATCTTCATCTTAATCATTGTCCTCACATGTCTCCTGTCCCAGGAATGATCTGCTATTCCAGCCATGTTCAGACATACAGTGCTTTGCAAAAGTATTCATCCCCCTTGGCATTTTTCCTATTTTGTTGCATTACAACCTGTAATTTAAATTGATTTTTATTTGGATTTCATGTAATGGACAAACACAAAATAGTCCAAATTGGTGAAGTTAAATGAAAAAAATAACTTGTTTAAAAAAAATCTAAAAAAATAATTATGGAAAAGTGGTGCATGCATATGTATTCACCCCTTTTGCGATGAAGCCCCTAAATAAGATCTGGTGCAACCAATTACCTTCTGATGTCACATAATTAGTTAAATAAAGTCCACCTGTGTGCAATCTAAGTGTCACATGATCTCAGTATATATACACCTGTTCTGAAAGGCTGCAGCACCACTAAGCAAGGGGCACCACCAAGCAAGCAGCACCATGAAGACCAAGGAGCTCTCCAAACAGGTCAGGGACAAAGTTGTGGAGAAGTACAGATCAGGGTTGGGTTATAAAAAAATATCTGAAACTTTGAACATCCCATGGAGCACCATTAAATCCATTATTAAAAAATTGAAAGAATATGGCAACAACAAACCTGCCAAGAGAGGGCCGCCCACCAAAACTCACGGACCAGGCAAGGAGGGCATTAATCAGAGAGGCAACAAAGAGACCAAAGATAACCCTGAAGGAGCTGCAAAGGTCCACAGCGGAGATTGGAGTATCTGTCCATAGGACCACTTTAAGCCGTACACTCCACAGAGCTGGGCTTTACAGAAGAGTGGCCAGAAAAAAGCCATTGCTTAAAGAAAAGAATAAGCAAAAACGTTTGGTGTTCGCCAAAAGGCATGTGGAAAACTCCCCAAACATATGGAAGAAGGTACTCTGGTGAGATGAGACAAAAATGTAGCTTTTTGGCCATCAAGGAAAACGCTATGTCTGGCGCAAACCCAACCCCTCTCTCATCACCCGAGAACCCCATCCCCACAGTGAAGCATGGTGGTGGCAGCATCATGATGTGGGGATGTTTTTCATCGGCAGGGACTGGGAAACTAACTGGATGGGGCTAAATACAGGGAAATTCTTGAGGGAAACCTGTTTCAGTCTTCCAGAGATTTGAGACTGGGTCGGAGGTTAACCTTCCAGCAGGACAATGACCCTAAGCATACTGCTAAAGCAACACTTGAGTGGTTTAAGGGGAAACATTTAAATGTCTTGGAATGGCCTAGTCAAAGCATAGACCTCAATCCAATTGAGAATCTGTGGTATGACTTAAAGATTACTGTACACCAGCGGAACCCATCCAATTTGAAGGAGCTAGAGCAGTTTTACCTTGAAGAATAGGCAAAACTCCCAGTGGCTAGATGTGCCAAGCTTAAAGAGACATACCCCAAGAGACCTGCAGCTGTAATTGCTGCAAAAGGTGGCTCTACAAAGTATTGACTTTGGGGGGGTGAATAGTTATGCACGCTCAAGTTCTGTTTTTTTGTCTTATTTGTTGTTTGTTTCACACAACAACAAAAAAATTGCATCTTCAAAGTGGTAGGCATGTTGTGTAAATCAAATGATACAAACCCACAAATAATCCATTTTAATTCCAGGTTGTAAAGCAACAAAATAGGAAAAATGCCAAGGGGGGTGAATACTTTCGCAAGCCACTGTACTGTCTGTGCTGCATAGAACATGACATCATTCGGCCAATACACCACTTCAGGTTAATGGTCTTATTATTGCTCCATCTTGAAATTAGATTTTTTTGTTGTAATAATCCCTCTACATGGTCCTGCCCTCACCATGGCAACAGGGGCGATTAAATAGGAAAAAGGAAAACCTCTTGGTTGGATGTGAGCGAGACGATCGATATCAAATCAATGTTGTGAAGAGTTGATTTTATTTTCAAATATTGATTCGGGTGTATGAGTAACAGTGTCTAGATGTGTTCATTCCAGTGACACAGAAATATAATTTTATTTTCATCTCCCCCAAGATCACCACTTGCTCAAAACATAATTTCTGCTGCTGCTTGTTACCATAGCAACATCACATTTTGATGGTGGACCTCATAGGCAGTTATGCTTCTGTATTCCTTCACTGACTTGGGGAATCACACAAAAATCTAATAATCAAATCTACATTTATTTGTCACATGCTCCGAATACAATGGGTGTAGACTTTACTGTGAAATGCTTGCTTACGAGCCATTCCCAATGATGCAGTTTCAAAAATAAAAATAACATTAAAAAATAGTAAGGAGAGGAATAAAATACATAAGAATGGAGCTATATCCCAGTTGGCATACGACATGATAAAGAAGTATTTTACTGGTTGAAATATGGTTGGGAGATCTTATAACCAGATCACAACCAGATTAAGAGACTATTTTTCATGAAGTCTTTTGACATCTTGAAAAATACTTATTTTGGTTGATATCTGTTTTTTGGCTTAAATCTGATTGATTGAAATACTGACCAGTTATTTAAATGCTACTCAATTAAATACTACTACTCAAGACACCAACCTATATAAACATGTGCATAGTGTTTGTGGGCGTGAAACCATTGCATATAAGACACCACTACAGTTATTACATTTTGAGTAATGTTCTTTTTCAGCAGGGTTTGCATGATTCAGCTTAGCACACTTGACAAACAACAGCTGGCAGAGTGCACCAAAGCGGCTTTGGGTCTCGTGGCATACTGTACCTAGTCAACACGCTAGGCTCGGGCCTATTCCGTTTGAGACTCGGGGGACTCAGCATGGACTCGGACTCAGAGGGGCTTCATGCGGGCCGAGCTCTTCCCGAGCCCGGCAGAATCATATTACTCTGGGCTTCGGCTAATGGTACTCGGGCCGAGTCCACTTCAGTTTATCTGTCCAGATTAACTTTTTCAGGAGTAGGGCCATTTGAGGTTTTTATTCAGCAGGTGATGAAATACCAAAGAAATTTGATATGCAGTGGGGGAAAAAAGTATTAAATCAGCCACCAATTGTGCAAGTTCTCCCACTTAAAAAGATGAGAGAGGCCTGTAATTTTCATCATAGGTACACGTCAACTATGACAGACAAAATGAGAAAAAAAATCCAGAAAATCACATTGTAGGATTTTTTATGAATTTATTTACAAATTATGGTGGAAAATAAGTATTTGGTCACCTACAAACAAGCAAGATTTCTGGCTCTCACAGACCTGTAACTTCTTCTTTAAGAGGCTCCTCTGTCCTCCACTCGTTACCTGTATTAATGGCACCTGTTTGAACTTGTTATCAGTATAAAAGACACCTGTCCACAACCTCAAACAGTCACACTCCAAACTCCACTATGGCCAAGACCAAAGAGCTGTCAAAGGACACCAGAAACACAATTGTAGACCTGCACCAGGCTGGGAAGACTGAATCTGCAATAGGTAAGCAGCTTGGTTTGAAGAAATCAACTCTGGGAGCAATTATTAGGAAATGGAAGACATACAAGACCACTGATAATCTCCCTCGATCTGGGGCAAGATCTCACCCCGTGGGGTCAAAATGATCACAAGAACGGTGAGCAAAAATCCCAGAACCACACGGGGGGACCTAGTGAATGACCTGCAGAGAGCTGGGACCAAAGTAAGAGTGGCGCAGTGGTCTAAGGCACTGCATCGCAGTGCTAACTGTGCCACTAGAGATCCTGGTTCGAATCCAGGCTCTGTCGCAGCCGGCCGCGACCGGGAGACTAATGGGCGGCGCACAATTGGCCCAGCGTCGTCTAGGGTAGGGGAGGGAATGGCCGGCAGGGATGTAGCTCAGTTGATAGAGCATGGCGTTTGCAACGCCAGGGTTGTGGGTTCGATTCCCACGGGGGGCCAGTATGAAAAAATATATGTAATCACTAACTGTAAGTCGCTCTGGATAAGAGCGTCTGCTAAATGACTAAAATGTAAAAAATGTAAATGTAACAAAGCCTACCATCAGTAACACACTACGCCGCCAGGGACTCAAATCCTGCAGTGCCAGACGTGTCCCCCTGCTTAAGACAGTACATGTCCAGGCCCGTCTGAAGTTTGCTAGAGTGCATTTGGATGATCCAGAAGAGGATTGGGAGAATGTCATATGGTCAGATGAAACCAAAATAGAACTCTTTGGTAAAAACTTAACTCGTCGTGTTTGGAGGACAAAGAATGCTGAGTTGCATCCAAAGAACACCATACCTACTGTGAAGCATGGGGGTGGAAACATCATGCTTTGGGGCTGTTTTTCTGCAAAGGGACCAGGATGACTGATCCGTGTAAAGGAAAGAATGAATAGGGCCATGTATCGTGAGATTTTGAGTGAAAACCTCCTTCCATCAGCAAGGGCATTGAAGATGAAACGTGGCTGGGTCTTTCAGCATGACAATGATCCCAAACACACCGCCCGGGCAACGAAGGAGTGGCTTCGTAAGAAGCATTTCAAGGTCCTGGAGTGGCCTAGCCAGTCTCCAGATCTCAACCCCATAGAAAATCTTTGGAGGGAGTTGAAAGTCCGTGTTGCCCAGCGACAGCCCCAAAACATCACTGCTCTAGAGGAGATCTGCATGGAGGAATGGGCCAAAATACCAGCAACAGTGTGTGAAAACCTTGTGAAGACTTACAGAAAACGTTTTACCTGTGTCATTGCCAACAAAGGGTATATAACACAGTATTGAGAAACTTTTGTTATTGACCAAATACTTATTTTCCACCATAATTTGCAAATAAATTAAAAAAAACATATCAGAGATGGTCCCTAATTTAGAGAATCTCCGATGCTATAAATGCTTTTGCTTTTACTACAGCCTATGGCAGTGTTTTCGTAGTTGCAGTCCACCCAATTGAAAAGTGCACATTCACTTCCATTACATTTGTTCTAGGCTACAAGCATGTAAGATAAACATGCACAATAATACACACGATACCCTTTAAAAAATTCACTGCTGTTGAATTGAAATGCAGTAAAACAATGAAATAATGGTTGTTTAATTAATGATATCTGGTAGCTTGCTGTCTGTCAGCTGCACATTTTCTTCTGTTCCACTGAATGTTGTTATGATGTTCGATTATGACTAACTCAATTATGACTAACTAAATAACACGTAGGCCTGTCTATTATTTCAATATTCTACTGTAATCCACCAGGATTTACAAAACCCTATTTTTATCACATTCATTTCCATCAATAATTAGTCCAAAATTATTGCACCCAAAAATATGACTATTATATTTCCAATTAACATAATGTGTGCAGCAATCTTATTTTAATTTCAGTAGCTAAATAAGGAGGTAGGCATATCAGTTCCAGCTAAAACTTGAATTGGAATCTGTGCTTCACACTCAGCAATAGATCTCTGTGCACCACACTCAGCAATAGATCTCTGTGCACAGGTAGCCTGCTGGCTCGAGCGCATTGGTCTACATTCCATACTGCAGTTGGGACAGAGCGCCGGGTATGCTACACAACAACACAGCTGGAAAACGTCAGTTTCTCAAAATGTACAAACAAAAAAATTTAAAAGATTTGACTGCTAGGTGGTAGTCCCTGTTATCCTGCACTGTTTTACTTTTGTAAGTAAAGCCGTGGTTTGTTGGGGAGAAAAACATCAAGGAAAGATTTGCTAGCTAGCTAATGTTAGCTGCATAATTTTAGCTAGCTAATGTTAGCTCTATGGTTAATCCTCCATGGACATTGTAAGTTTTCATTTTTACCTTTTGTAGCCATTGGTTGTAGCTAGCTAGCTAACATTTTGACATCTGTTTAGTTAATAACAGTAAATGTGTGAGTGAGAGAGAGAGAGAGAGAGAGAGAGAGAGAGAGAGAGAGATGATCACAATAACTTGAAAACATTGTAATGTCAACATTGTCATGCTAGCTGTATGTGTGTGTGTGTGTGTGTGTGTGTGTGTGTGTTCTGTGTGAGAGAGATTAGTACTCCTGAGAGGCGCAGTGGTCTAAGGCACTGCATCGCAGCGCTAACTGTGCCACTAGAGATCCTGGTTCGAATCCAGGCTCTGTCGCCGCCGGCCGCGACCGGGAGACTCATGGGCGGCGCACAATTGGCCCAGCGTCATCCAGGGTAGAGGAGGGAATGGCCGGCAGGGATGTAGCTCAGTTGATAGAGCATGGCGTTTGCAACGCCAGGGTTGTGGGTTCGATTCCCACGGGGGGCCAGTATAAAAAAAATATGTATTCACTAACTGTAAGTCGCTCTGGATAAGAGCGTCTGCTAAATGACGTAAATGTAAATGTAGAGAGAGAGTGGGGAGAAATGATCACAATCATTTATAGAAAAGATTGTCATCATGTCAACATGCTGTGTGTGTGCGTGTGAGTGAGAGAGAGAGAGATGGTTGATTAATAAACAATATAATACATAATACGCATATAGAAAACATTGAGTGTGTGTGTGTGTAAGAGAGACATTGTAAGCTAGCCTACTTCTTGAAACGTATACCACCCCCCCACAACAATAAGGTTAACTTTTTCTTGATTCATCAGGGATCGTTGTATTTTTTGAGTATTTTGTATTTGACAGTATGATACATTTAGCATATCCCTGCTCCCCCTCAACACTCATTCTAATGTTACAACTCTCAACTGACTTTTTCTGTTCTTGATTCTGTTTTTTTGCAGGAATCTTCTAGAAGGATGGAGAGGGAACAAATGGAAGGAGTACAGACGTTATCCAGCCGGGCTGACTGAGAAATGGAAATAGACAACAAAACATAGGCTCTCTCTCTTTCTATCTCTCTCCATGTCTGCCTGACTTCCAGAATGCTGAGGGACAACATAGTCAATGACACGTTTTTAATATTCTAGAGAATAGACCATTTCCAATGCATATTTTGAGTTTTGTGGATATGCACTATATCCTGACAAATTCTGAATCCAGATGTGTCTTACACCAAGTGAACAAAACATTAAGAACACCTGGTCTTTCCATGACATAGACAGACCAGGTGATTCCAGGTGAGAGCTATGATCCCTTATTGATGTCACTTGTTAAATCCACAGTCCATGCCCCTACAAATTCAAGCTGTTCTGAGGGATCAATATTAGGAAGGTGTTCCTAATGTTTGGTATACTCAGTGTATTTGATATTGAGATTACTTAGAATATCACACATGGATATTTCCTATGGCCGGATATGGACTCATGCAATATCCTGAGACATCCTATTTTCTCTCTTCATGTTGACAAATACTGACTTACATCGCATATCAGTGTTCTCAACATTCAATATATTAAGCTATATTGATTCCAGATAGGCCTATGCTTCTCTTGGCTGAGGTCCATATCCGGATCTTGATATGCTGAAAATAAGGACGATATCTGATGCATTTCTGAGTTTTCCGCACATGCTCAATAATTTCACAAATATGAAATCCATATTTCTTTCATGCACAAATCATTTTTGTATTCCCTCTGGATATCATACATGGTATGGCCGGATATTGACTCATTAGATATCCTGAGATAGGCCAATGTGGACAACTTATTTTCTGTATGATGACAAATACAGTAGGCCTACATAGTATATTTTCTTAGCACATACAATGCATATGCTCTTGCCTGAGGTCCATATCAGGATCTTGATATGCTTTTTTGATATGCATTGTATGTGCTAAGGGCTTATTTGAGTTGAGGACATGCTCAATAATTTGACAAATATGAAATCCATATCATTCTTTCATACACTTGCTATACATTTTGTATTCACTCTGCATAAAGGCGTCGCAAACCGCAAACTAAAAGCACTGTAACTGGTAGCCTAGCAACAAAAAGTGAATAGGTAGCCTAGCTAGCTAACAAATAACACAATTGCCTTCCCCATATCAAGCCTCAAGGTGACAGCTAATGTTTTAAAACATTTAGGCGTATTTTGTATTACTGGTTAATATAAGCTAGCTAGTTAACTATCTTAGCTAGCTAGCTAACTAGCAACTTGGCTAGCTAGCTTGTTCCAGTTAGTTCTCGTCATGATTGAAGCAGGTACAGTAGCTAATTTGTGGTATGGTTATGTGATCTGACAATATTTTCTAGCAATAGGCACAATTTTTATTCATGATTTATGCATTGACAGTTTGAATTGGATCTAGGGTGACCACATTTAAAATATCCAAATGCAGGACAAGAGGATGATTTTGCGGGACAGAGTAGCGTACATGAAAAAAAGAAAACTCAACAGCGCGTACCCCGCCTAGTGATCACAGACCAACAGTACCACCACGTTGGGTCTGGACTGCTAGGGACTGCTGCTGACGACCCAATCATCACCTATTGTCCATAACAAACGGGGCAGGCAGGGGTATTGAGGGTGTGCAATTTTATATATATATATATATATATATATATATATATATATATTGTATTGTTGCAAAGATGGCCTGCATTTGCATTTTTTCAGAAAACATGTTGTGATTGGAGCTCATGATTTGCTAGGCTGCATTTTTAAAACAGAAATAGCAGAGATGTGCTTTGGAAATAGCAACTTGGATTAAATATGAGAATGTTTGCTATTCTGTGCCTTGTAGTAGCCTACTACTGAATATGGTGCAAATGTATGATCAGATAGGAGTATTTCTGTCTGTAATAAAGCCCTTTTGTGTGGAAAAGGTCATTCTGAAATAAATAATTCTCTACTATTATTCTGACATTTCACATTCTTAAAATAAAGTGGTGATCCTAACTGACCTAAGACAGGGAATTTTTACTAGGATTAACTGTCAGAAATTGTGAAAAACTGAGTTTAAATGTATTTGGCTAAAGTGTATGTAAACTACCGACTTCAACTGTGTATATACAGTGGGGAAAAAAAGTATTTAGTCAGCCACCAATTGTGCAAGTTCTTCCACTTAAAAAGATGAGAGAGGCCTGTAATTTTCATCATAGGTACACGTCAACTATGACAGACAAATTGAGGGGAAAAAATCCAGAAAATCACATTGTAGGATTTTTAATGAATTTATTTGCAAATTATGGTGGAAAATAAGTATTTGGTCACCTACAAACAAGCAAGATTTCTGGCTCTCACAGACCTGTAACTTCTTCTTTAAGAGGCTCCTCTGTCCTCCACTCGTTACCTGTATTAATGGCACCTGTTTGAACTTGTTATCAGTATAAAAGACACCTGTCCACAACCTCAAACAGTCACACTCCAAACTCCACTATGGCCAAGACCAAAGAGCTGTCAAAAGACACCAGAAACAAAATTGTAGACCTGCACCAGGCTGGGAAGACTGAATCTGCAATAGGTAAGCAGCTTGGTTTGAAGAAATCAACTGTGGGAGCAATTATTAGGAAATGGAAGACATACAAGACCACTGATAATCTTCCTCGATCTGGGGCTCCACGCAAGATCTCACCCCGTGGGGTCAAAATGATCACAAGAACGGTGAGCAAAAATCCCAGAACCACACAGGAGGACCTAGTGAATGACCTGCAGAGAGCTAGGACCAAAGTAACAAAGCCTACCATCAGTAACACACTACGCCGCCAGGGACTCAAATCCTGCAGTGCAAGACGTGTCCCCCTGCTTAAGCCAGTACATGTCCAGGCCCGTCTGAAGTTTGCTAGAGTGCATTTGGATGATCCAGAAGAGGATTGGGAGAATGTCATATGGTCAGATGAAACCAAAATATTACTTTTTGGTAAAAACTAAACTCGTCGTGTTTGGAGGACAAAGAATGCTGAGTTGCATCCAAAGAACACCATACCTACTGTGAAGCATGGGGGTGGAAACATCATGCTTTGGGGCTGTTTTTCTGCAAAGGGACTAGGACGACTGATCCGTGTAAAGGAAAGTATGAATGGGGCCATGTATCGTGAGATTTTGAGTGAAAACTTCCTTCCATCAGCAAGGGCATTGAAGAAGAAATGTGGCTGGGTCTTTCAGCATGACAATGATCCCAAACACACTGCCCGGGCAACGAAGGAGTGGCTTCGTAAGAAGCATTTCAAGGTCCTGGAGTGGCCTAGCCAGTCTCCAGATCTCAACCCCATAGAAAATCTTTGGAGGGAGTTGAAAGTCCGTGTTGCCCAGCGACAGCCCCAAAACATCACTGCTCTAGAGGAGATCTGCATGGAGGAATGGGCCAAAATACCAGCAACAGTGTGTGAAAACCTTGTGAAGACTTACAGAAAACGTTTGACCTGTGTCATTGCCAACAAAGGGTATATAACAAAGTATTGAGAAACTTTTGTTTTTGACCAAATACTTATTTTCCACCATAATTTGCAAATAAATTCATTAAAAATCCTACAATGTGATTTTCTGGATTTTTTTTCCTCATTTTGTCTGTCATAGTTGACATGTACCTATGATGGAAATTACAGGCCTCTCGCATCTTTTTAAGTGGGAGAACTTGCACAATTGGTGGCTGACTAAATACTTTTTTCCCCCACTGTATATATCTTCCAGCATGACAACGACCCGAAACACACAGCCAGGGCAACTAAGTAGTAGTAAGAAGCATGCTACGGGAGAGACCAGAGGAATCATGACATTGAAAAAATATATTTAGTGGAGCCAAATCTTTTCGAATAGCTCATTCTATCCTGTCTAGACTACGGTTTGGGCACACAGGTTTGAATGGCGTCGGTTAAGTTTGGCTTTATGCATAGCTTGGGCTTTGTCGAGTAAGGCTTAAACTATGTATTTAGATTGTAGTTGGGTATTGTAGCTAGGCATCGTGGGTTGTTGTGGGTAGTTGTTGTATGTAGTTATTGTAGGTTACTTTTGTATTCCGCGGTGCCGGGTGTAGCACGAAGCTAGCTAGCTAACTCACCTCCTGGACTAGCTGGCGAGTAGCTATTAGCAACGGTAGCAACTAAATACAATATCCTTTTAGCCAGCTACATTCGTTCGCAGCGACGCCGTTTTTCAAACAAAGTCAACACAGCAGCCATTGCTAGCTAGCCAACACTACCAACTAGCTGTACTGTAGTAGCTAAATACAATATCTTTGTGCTAGCTAGCCAACGTTTAATTATTGCTGCGTTATGAAAGAACTAGACACGGACACGAATTATCTGTTTAGTGTGTTAACACACTATTGGTAGTTTGTTGTAACCAAGTATTGGTGCTAAACTGTGTGTTATTGGATGCTAGCATGCTAGTTAGCTATGGCGTCATAGTTAGCTAGCTGAATAAAGTAAGTTGAGTCTATTCCTTGAAACATTGAACCGCTGTAGTTTACAACAATTCTAATTTCTAAAGTGGAAGTTGGGAGAGTTTTATTCGGGTGGTTCAGTGAAACAATTATAGTTTCTGAGGTGGAAGTTGGGAGAGTTATATTTTTTTTGGTGAGGGAGGCCCTGCTCTCTCCTTTCCCAGATGTTTAGTTCATTTCATTCCGATCTCCTCTGCATTATTGTAGCCATCTGCTACAGCCTGTCAACTATGCCTCTGCCTATCCCTGTTCTCTCCTCTCCGCACAGGCTACACAAACGCCTCACACCGCGTGGCTGCTGCCTCTCTAACCTGGTGGTCCCTGCACGCACCACACACCTGGAGTTCCAGGTCTCAGGCAGCCTCTGGAACTGCCGTTCTGCTGCCAACAAGGCTGACTTCATCCCAGCCTATGCTACCCTCCAGTCCCTCGACTTCCTGGCGCTGACGGAAACATGGATTACCACTGAAAACACTGCTACTCCTACTGCTCTCTCCTCGTCTGACCATGTGTTCTCGCATACCCCGAGAGCATCTGGTCAGAGGGGTGGTGGCACAGGAATCCTCATCTCTCCCAAGTGGTCATTCTCAATTTTTCCCCTAACCCATCTGTCTATCTCCTCATTTGAATTCCACGCTGTCACAGTCACTAGCCCATTTAAGCTTAATATCCTTGTCATCTATCACCCTCCAGGTTCCCTTGGAGAGTTCATCAATGAGCTTGACGCCTTGATAAGTTCCTTTCCTGAGGATGGCTCACCCCTCACAGTTTTGGGGGATTTCAACCTCCCTACGTCTACATTTGACTCATTTCTCTCTGCCTCCTTCTTTCCACTCCCCTCCTCTTTTGACCTCACCCTCTCACCGTCCCCCCCTACTCACAAGGCAGGCAATACGCTTGACTTCATCTTTACTAGATGTTGCTCTTCTACTAATCTCACTGCAACTCCCCTCCATGTCTCCGACCACTACTTTGTATCCTTTTCTCTCTCGCTCTCCTCCAACACTACTCACTCTGCCCCTACACAGATGGTAACGCGCCGCCGCAACCTTCGCTCTCTCTCTCCCACTACTCTCTCCTCTTCCATCCTATCATCTCTTCCCTCTGCTCAATCCTTCTCCCTCCAATCTCCTGATTCTGCCTCCTCAACCCTCCTCTCCTCCCTTTCTGCATCCTTTGACTCCCTGTGTCCCCTATCCTCCCGGCCGGCTCGGTCCTCCCCTCCAGCTCCGTGGCTTGATGACTCATTGCGAGCTCACAGAACAGAGCTCCGGGCAGCTGAGCGGAAATGGAAGAAAACTAAACTCCCTGCCGACCTGGCATCTTTTCACTCCCTCCTCTCTACATTTTCTTCATCTGTTTCTGCTGCTAAGGCCACTTTCTACCACTCTAAATTCCAAGCATCTGCCTCTAACCCTAGGAAGCTCTTTGCCACATTCTCCTCACTGCTGAATCCCCCCCCCCCCTCCTCCCTCTCTGTGGATGACTTCGTCAACCACTTTGAAAAGAAGGTTGACGACATCCGATCCTCGTTTGTTAAGTCTAATGACACTGCTGGTCCTGCTCACACTGCCCTACCCTATGCTTTGACTTCTTTCTCCCCTCTCTCTCCAGATAAAATCTTGTGACTTGTGACTGCAGGCCGCCCAACAACCTGCCCGCTTGACCCCATCCCCTCCTCTCTTCTCCAGACCATCTCCGGTGACCTTCTCCCCTACCTCACCTCGCTGATCAACTCATCCTTGACCGCTGGCTATGTCCCTTCCGTCTTCAAGAGAGCGAGAGTTGCACCCCTTCTCAAAAAACCAACACTCGATCCCACTGATGTCAACAACTACAGACCAGTATCCCTTCTTTCTTTTCTTTCCAAAACTATTGAGCGTGCCGTCTTTAGCCAACTCTCTTGCTATCTCTCTCAGAATGACCTTCTTGATCCAAACCAGTCAGGTTTCAGGACTGGTCATTCAACTGAGACTGCTCTTCTCTGTGTCACGGAGGCTCTCCGCACTGCTAAAGCTAACTCTCTCTCCTCTGCTCTTGTCCTTCTAGACCTGTCTGCTGCCTTTGATACTGTGAACCATCAGATCCTCCTCTCCACCCTCTCCGAGCTGGGCATCTCCGGCGCGGCTCACTCCTGGATTGCGTCCTACCTGACCGGTCGCTCCTACCAAGTGGCGTGGCGAGAAGCTGTCTCCGCACCACGTGCTCTCACCACTGGTGTCCCCCAGGGCTCAGTTCTAGGCCCTCTCCTTTTCTCCCTATACACCAAGTCACTTGGCTTTGTCATATCCTCACATGAACTCTCCTATCATTGCTACGCTGACGATACACAACTAATCTTCTCCTTTCCCCCTTCTGATAACCAGGTGGCGAATCGCATCTCTGCATGTCTGGCAGACATATCAGTATGGATGACGGATCACCACCTCAAGCTGAACCCTGGCAAGACGGAGCTGCTCTTCCTCCCGGGGAAGGACTGCCCGTTCCATGATCTCGCCATCACGGTTGACAACTCCGTTGTGTCCTCCTCCCAGAGTGCGAAGAGCCTTGGCGTGACCCTGGACAACACCCTGTCGTTCTCCGCTAACATCAAGGCGGTGACCCGATCCTGCAGGTTCATGCTCTACAACATTCGGAGAGTACGACCCTGCCTTACACAGGAAGCGGCACAGGTCCTAATCCAGGCACTTCCCGTCTGGATTACTGCAACTCGCTGTTGGCTGGGCTCCCTGCCTGTGCCATTAAACCCCTACAACTCATCCAGAATGCCGCAACCCGTCTGGTGTTCAACCTTCCCAAGTTCTCTCACGTCACCCCCCTCCTCCGCACACTCCACTGGCTTCCAGTTGAAGCTCGCATCCGTTACAAGACCAAGGTGCTTGCCTATGGAGCTGTGAGGGGAACGGCACCTCCGTACCTTCAGGCTCTGATCAGTCCCTACACCCAAACGAGGGCATTGCGTTCATCCACCTCTGGCCTGCTGGCTCCCCTTCCTCTGCGGAAGCATAGTCACTCACCACCTTCCGCAGAGGAAGTCACTCACCACCTTCCGGAGTCACTCACCACCTTCCGGAGACATTTGAAACCCCACCTCAAATTTTTTTTTTTTTAAGTGGTCATACCACTGGCTATAGGGTGAATGCACCAATTTGTAAGTCGCTCTGGATAAGAGCGTCTGCTAAATGATGTAAATGTAAATGTATATATATATATATATATATACACAGTGGGGAGAACAAGTATTTGATACACTGCCGATTTTGCAGGTTTTCCTACTTACAAAGCATGTAGAGGTCAGTAATTTTCATCATAGGTACACTTCAACTGTGAGAGACGGAATCTAAAACAAAAATCCAGAAAATCACATTGTATGATTTTTAAGTAATTAATTTGCATTTTATTGCATGACATAAGTATTTGATCACCTACCAACCAGTAAGAATTCCGGCTCTCACAGACCTGTTAGTTTTTCTTTAAGAAGCCCTCCTGTTCTCCACTCATTACCTGTATTAACTGCATCTGTTTGAACTCGTTACCTGTATAAAAGACACCTGTCCACACACTCAATCAAACAGACTCCAACCTCTCCACAATGGCCAAGACCAGAGAGCTGTGTAAGGACATCAGGGATAAAATTGTAGACCTGCACAAGGCTGGGATGGGCTACAGGACAATAGGCAAGCAGCTTGGTGAGAAGGCAACAACTGTTGGCACAATTATTAGAAAATGGAACCAGGACGACTGATCCATGTAAAGGAAAGAATGAATGGGGCCATGTATCGTGAGATTTTGAGTGAAAACCTCCTTCCATCAGCAAGGGCATTGAATATGAAACGTGGCTGGGTCTTTCAGCATGACAATGATCCCAAACACACCGCCCGGGCAATGAAGGAGTGGCTTCGTAAGAAGCATTTCAAGGTCCTGGAGTGGCCTAGCCAGTCTCCAGATCTCAACCCCATAGAAAATCTTTGGAGGGAGTTGATAGTCCGTGTTGCCCAGCGACAGCCCCAAAACATCACTGCTCTAGAGGAGATCTGCATGGAGGAATGGGCCAAAATACCAGCAACAGTGTGTGAAAACCTTGTGAAGACTTACAGAAAACGTTTGACCTGTGTCATTGCCAACAAAGGGTATATAACAAAGTATTGAGAAACTTTTGTTATTGACCAAATACTTATTTTCCACCATAATTTGCAAATGAATTCATTAAAAATCCTACAATGTGATTTTCTGGAGAAAAAAATGATGAAAATTACAGGCCTCTCTCATCTTTTTAAGTGGGAGAACTTGCACAATTGTTGGCTGACTAAATACTTTTTTCCCCCACTGTATATATATATATATACACACACAGTGAGGGAAAAAAGTATTTGATCCCCTGCTGATTTTGTACATTTGCCCACTGACAAAGACGTGATCAGTCTATAATTTTAATTGTAGGTTTATTTGAACAGTGAGAGACAGAATAACAACAACAAAATCCAGAAAAACGCATGTAAAAAAATGTATGAATTGATTTGCATTTTAATGAGGGAAATACGATTTTGACCCCTCTGCAAAACATGACTTAGTACTTGGTGGCAAAACCTTTGTTGGCAATCACAGAGGTCAGACGTTTCTTGTAGTTGGCCACCAGGTTTGCACACATCTCAGGAGGGATTTTGTCCCACTCCTCTTTGCAGATCTTCTCCAAGTCATTAAGGTTTTGAGGCTGACGTTTGGCAACTCGAACCTTCAGCTCCCTCCACAGATTTTCTATGGGATTAAGGTCTGGAGACTGGCTAGGCCACTCCAGGACCTTCATGTGCTTCTTCTCGCGCCACTCCTTTGTTGCCTTGGCCGTGTGTTTTGGGTCATTGTCATGCTGGAATACCCATCCACGACCCATTTTCAATGCCCTGGCTGAGGGAAGGAGGTTCTCAGCCAAGATTTGACGGTACATGGCCCCGTCCATCGTCCCTTTGATGTGGTGAAGTTGTCCTGTCCCCTTAGCAGAAAAACACCCCCAAAGCATAAATGTTTCCACCTCCATGTTTGACGGTGGGGATGGTGTTGTTGGGGTCATAGGCAGCATTCCTCCTCCTCCAAACACGGCGAGTTGAGTTGATGCCAAAGAGCTCCATTTTGGCCTCATCTGACCACAACACTTTCACCCAGTTCTCCTCTGAATCATTCAGATGTTCATTGGCAAACTTCAGACAGGCCTGTATATGTGCTTTATTGAGCAGCTGCCTTGATATCATTGACAAGATCCTCCTGTGTAGTTCTGGGCTGATTCTTCACCGTTCTCATGATCATTGCAACTCCACGAGGTGAGATCATGCATGGAGCCCCAGGCCAAGGGAGATTGACAGTTATTTTGTGTTTCTTCCATTTGCGAATAATCGTACCAACTGTTTTCACCTTCTCACCAAGCTGCTTGGTGATGGTCTTGTAGCCCATTCCAGCCTTGTGTAGGTCTACAATCTTGTCGCTGACATCCTTGGAGAGCTCTTTGGTCTTGGCCATGGTGTAGAATTTGGATTGCTTCTGTGGACAGGTGTCTTTTATACAGGTAACAAACTGAGATTAGGAGCACTCCCTTTAAGAGTGTGCTCCTAATCTCAGCTCGTTACCTGTATAAAAGACACCTGGGACCCAGAAATCTTTCTGATTGAGGGGGTCAAATACCTATTTCCCTCATTAAAATGCAAATCAATTCATAACATTTTTGACATGCGTTTTCTGGATTTTTTTGTTGTTATTCTGTCTCTCACTGTTCAAATAAACTAACCATTAAAAGGATAGACTGATCATTTCTTTGTCAGTGGGCAAACGTACAAAATCAGCAGGGGATCAAATACTTTTTTCCCTCACTGTGTGTGTGTGTGTGTGTGTAATATATATATATATATATACATACATACACACACACACACACGTGAGAAATTTCCAAGAAACTGAAGACCTCATACAACGCTGTGTACTACTCCCTTAACAGAACAGTGCAAACTGGCTCTAACCAGAATAGAACGAGGAGTGGGAGGCCCCGGTGCACAACTGAGCAAGAGGACAAATACATTAGTGTGTCTAGTTTGAGAAACCACCAGTGCAGAGCTTGCTCAGGAATGGCAGCAGGCACGTTTGAGTGCATCTGCACGCACAGTGAGACGAAGACTTTTGGAGGATGGCCTGGTGTCAAGAAGGGCAGCAAAGAAGCCACTTCTCTCCAGGAAAAACATCAGGGACAGGGATTGGACTGCTGAGGACTGGGGTAAAGTCATTTTCTCTGATGAATCCCCTTTCCGATTGTTTGGGGCATCCGGAAAACACCTTGTCCGGAGAAGACAAGGTGAGCGCTACCATCAGTCCTGTGTCATGCCAACAGTAAAGCATCCTGAGACCATTCATGTGTGGGGTTGCTTCTCAGCCAAGGGAGTGGGATAACTCACAATTTTACCTAAGAACACAGCCATGAATAAAGAATGGTACCAACACATCCTCCGAGAGCAACTTCTCCCAACCATCCAAGAACAGTTTGGTGACGACCAATGCCTTTTCCAGCATGATGGAGCACCTTGCCATAAGGCGAAAGTGATAACTAAGTGGCCAGGAAACTCCCCAAACCTTAATCCCATTGAGAACTTGTGGTTGATCCTCAAGAGGCGGGTGGACAAACAAAACCCCACAAATTCGGACAAACTCCAAGCATTGATTATGCAAGAATGGGCTGCCATCAGTCAGGATGTGGCCCAGAAGTTATTTGACAGCATGCCAGGGCGGATTGCAGAGGTCTTGAAAAAGAAGGGTCAACACTGCAAATATTGACTCTTTGCATAAACTTAATGTAATTGTCAATAAATGCCTTTGACACTTATGGAATGCTTGTAATTATACTTCAGTATACCATAGTAACATCTGACAAAAATATCTCATAACACTGAAGCAGCGAACTTTGTGAAGACCAATACTTGTGTCATTCTCAAAACTTTTGACCACGACTGGACAAAGATACAGTGGCATGCGAAAGTATTCACCCCCCTTGGCATTTTTCCTATTTTGTTACCTTACAACCTGGGAATTAAAATGGATTTGTATCATTTGATTTACACAACATGCCTACCACTTTGAAGATGCAAAATATTTTTTATTGTGAAACAAACAAGAAATAAGACAAAAAAAACTGAAAACTTGACCGCGCACAACTATTCACCCCCCCAAAGTCAATACTTTGTAGAGCCACCTTTTGCAGCAATTACAGCTGCAAGTCTCTTGGGGTATGTCTCTATAAGCTTGGCACATCTAGCCACTGGGATTTTTGCCCATTCTTCAAGGCAAAACTGCTCCAGCTCCTTCAAATTGGATGGGTTCCGCTAGTGTACAGCAATCTTTAAGTCATACCACAGATTCTCAATTGGATTGAGGTCTGGGCTTTGACTAGGCCATTCCAAGACATTTAAATGTTTCCCCTTAAACCACTCAAGTGTTGCTTTAGCAGTATGCTTAGGGTCATTGTCCTGCTGGAAGGTGAACCTCCGTCCCAGTCTCAAATCTCTGGAAGACTGAAACAGGTTTCCCCTCAAGAATTTCCCTGTATTTAGCGCCATCCATCATTCCTTCAATTCTAACCAGTTTCCCAGTCCCTAGGATGGTGTTCTCGGGGTGATGAGAGGTGTTGGGTTTGCGCCAGACATAGCGTTTTCTTTGATGGCCAAAAAGCTCAATTTTTGTCTAATCTCACCAGAGAACCTTCTTCCATATGTTTGGGGAGTCTCCCACATGCCTTTTGGTGAACACCAAACGTGTTTGCTTATTTTTTTCTTTAAGCAATGGCTTTTTTCTGGCTACTCTTCTGTAAAGCCAGCTCTGTGGAGTGTACGGCTTAAAGTGGTCCTATGGACAGATACTCCAATCTCCGCTGTGGAGCTTTGCAGCTCCTTCAGGGATATCTTTGGTCTCTTTGTTGCCTCTCTGATTAATGCCCTCCTTGCCTGGTCCGTGAGTTTTGGTGGGAGGCCCTCTCTTGACAGGTTTGTTGTGGTGCCATATTCTTTCCATTTTTTAATAATGGATTTAAATGGTGCTCCGTGGGATGTTCAAAGTGATATTTTTTTATAACCCAACCCTGATCTGTACATCTCCACAACTTTGTCCCTGACCTGTTTGGAGAGCTCTTTGGTCTTTATGGTGCCACTTGCTTGGTGGTGCCCCTTGCTTAGTGGTGTTGCAGACTCTGGGGCCTTTCAGAACAGGTGTATATACACTGAGATCATGTGGCAGATCATGTGACACTTAGATTGCACACAGGTGGACTTTAACTAATTATGTGACTTCTGAAGGTAATTGGTTGCACCATATCTTATTTAGGAGCTTCATAGCAAAGGGGGTGAATACATATGCACGCACCACTTTTCCGTTATTTATTTATTTGAATTTTTTGAAACAAGTTATTTTTTGAATTTCACTTCACCAATTTGGACTATTTTGTGTATGTCCATTACATGAAATCAATTTAAATTACAGTTTGTAATGCAACAAAATAGGAAAGACGCCAAGGGGGATGAATACTTTTGCAAGGCACTGTACAGGTGTCTTTCCTAATGTAGTTGCCGGAGAAGAAGGAATCAACTCAGGGATTTCACCAAGAGGCCAATGGTGATTTTAAAAAAGAGTTACAGAGTTTAATGGTTGTGATATGAGAAAACTGAGGATGGATCAACAAAATTGTAGTTGGTCCACAATACTAACCTAAATGACAGTGAAAAGAAAGAAGCATGTACAGATTTTATTTTATTCCAAAACAGGCATCCTGTTTGCAACAAGGCACTAAAGTAATAACGCAAAAAATGTGGCAAAGCAATTAACTTTTTATCCTGAATAGAAACCATTATGTTTGGGGCAAAGCCAACATGTCACTGAGTACCACACTTCATATTTTCAAGCATGGTGGTGGCTGCATCATGTTATGGGTATGCTTGTCATCAGCAAGGCCTAGGGAGTTTTTTTAGGATAAAAATAAATGGAATGCAGCTAAGCGCAGTTAAAATCCTGGGAGACTAATTCAACTTTCAGCAGGACAATAACCTAAATCACCAGACCAAATATACACTGTAGTTGCTAACCAAGACGACATTGAATGTTCTCGAGCGGCCTAGTTTTAACTTAAAATCGGCTTTAAAATCTATGGCAAGACTTGAAAATGGCTGTCTAGAAATGGTCAACAACCAACTTGATAGAATTTGAAGAATTTAGAAAATAATAATATATATAATATTGTACAATCCAGGTGTGCAAAGCTCTTAGAGACTTACCCAAAAAGACTCAAAGCTGTTTCTAACATGCATTGACTCATGGGGTTGAATACATATCTAATCAAGATAGTGTTTTATTTTTCATTAATTTTTAATGTTCACATTTTTCTTTGACAGAGTATTTTGTGTAGATTGATGACAATTTTTTAAAATTAAATGCATTTTAATCCCACTTTGTAACAACAAAATGTGGCAAAAGTCAAGGGGTGTGAATACTCACTGAAAGCACTGTAAGTACATGAAGGCAGGGTAAAGTGACTAGGCATCAGGATATAATAATAGTGGTCAAATAAAGAATAGAGTAGCAGCAGCATATGATGAGTGTACATGTGTTTGTGAGTGTCGGTATGCATGTGTGCATATGTAGTGTATGTGAATGTGTGTGGGTTTTGTGTGTGAGTGTGTATAGTGTACATAGTGTTCTGTTCTTGTCTATTAATGGTCTGTATTATGTCATGTTTCATGTTTTGTGTGGACCCCAGGAAGAGTAGCTGCTGCTTTCGCAACAGCTAATGGGGATCCTATTACAATACCAAATAGTCCAGGGGTCTCCAACTCTCTTCTTGGAGTGCTACCAACCTGTAGGTTCATTCCAACCCTAATCTAGCACACCTGATTCTAATAATTAGCTGGTTGATAAACTGACTCAGGTAACGTTATAACTGGGGTTGGAGGGAAAACCTACATGAGGGTAGCTCTCCAGGAACAGGGTTGGAGAGTCCTGATAGTGTGTATACACTTCCTTCAGTAAGTATTCACACCCCTTTACTTTTTCCACATTTTGTTGTGTTACAAAGCGGGATTAAAATGGATTTAATGGTAATTTTGTTCAAAAGATGGAATCACACACACAGGTACACACACGGAGGCCCGAAGACACACGTACATGATATTAGACACACAGACATGCACAGATACCAGTGCAATTATTACCCACATTTGGGATCTGAGAAGATGGAATTGAGGGACACGCTCAAGCAACCGCTCTCTTTCTCTCTCTCACACACAAAGACGTCTCTCTCGCTCTCTCTCTCTCTCTCTCACACACACACCGCAACCAATGTAGTGCACTTGTTTTGACCAGAAAGCTATGGGCTATATAATTTCCTACTATATTCCTACAACTACTATAAAAGGGAATAGGATGCCATATGGGACACAGCCAAGGATGGAGATGAACGAGGAAGTATCTGCTTCATCTAATGTGGTCCTTTGTAGCTCAGCTGGTAGAGCATGGCGCTTGTAACGCCAAGGTAGTGGGTTCGATCCCCGGGACCACCCATACACAAAAAAAATGTATGCACGCATGACTGTAAGTCGCTTTGGATAAAAGCGTCTGCTTAATGGCATATATTAATCCCTCAGTTTTAATGAGGGGAAATTGTTAATCACCTTCACTCACTTCCAAATGTTCAGACACATTTCACTGTTAAGGTGACACATTTCTCAGCGTTTTGGAGAACAGTGGAAGGGATGGGCTCTGTATAAGTTCTAATGGGGGCAGGCTGTCAATTCTGGAGGTGGGAGGGAGGGATATAAGGTTTGCACAAAATACTTGCATCCTCTTACCTCAAGCAACATTTCCACAGTCGGAGTTGCCCTCACTCTCTGTTAGCTTCTGAAGGAGAGAAAACGAACCAGACCACAACCATTTAGAGGTGAGGGCCCCAGATGAATGGTTTGTTGCAGACAATACTGCTATAACAATTAGAAAACGTATATGAGGCCCTACTGAGTGAGTCAGAGAAATACTGTGATGGCATTCACAAATGAATCCTGTTGCTAGCACTACTTCCTCGACCTCGGACCAAGGTGAACAGAAGAGCAAACAGAAGATAATAAAACATTCAGCCTCTCTAGGACAAAGGAAGCGAAATTGAGGCGGCTTCTGTATTGCTAAAACTAAACCTTTCCGGCATGTAGCATTCACCTGATACTCCCCGGCATCAGCGGCATGTGTTGGTTTTAACAATGTAGAAATGTTTTCCTGTTGCGTTATCTCATGATAATCATTCACCATAGCACCACCAAGAAGAAACATTACAGAGTTCTGTTTCTCACACAGTGCTGTTCTGAAGCTGTTCAACCAGAAAGTCCCAGCAGGTGGCACCAGGTACAAATATCAACTGTCTGTCCATCTTGTTCATTTAGAAAGGGTACAAATCACATGAAAGATATTGAGGTACTTCAGTTTATTGTATTATTTAAAAGCATAAGGCACAGAGCATTTTATATAAACAATGAAATAGTTAACACTAATATACTAATTGTAAATGCATAACTGTACTTCCGATGGACTTAAATATACGATATATACAATGACAATCACAAAAAATATCTTCCATATATATTCATGTTTGAGGGCATATAATGAAATGATTTGCATGTATATGCAATGTATTCAATCTAGAGACTAATATGTAAAAGATATAGGATACCAGAACCCTTTAATTCTCCTAAATTAAACTCCTACACAGAAAGGCCACTGGTCGTGGGGATATACTTACTGTAGGAGAGTGATTTACCTAGTAACCTCTAATAAGTTTCAGGCTGTCAACCTGGACAAGAGAAAATGTGGTCCATATAGGCTACATAATTTGCTCGTTTCACTAGGCTAAGATTTTCACTTGTGATCTCAGATCTCTTGTTGAGTGCTTGGATACGAGTGAATCATCTTGATCCCGATTTAAAACGAACAACTTTACAGGCTTGATGAAGCCTTCATAAACCCTTTATAACGGCTACATAGAACCTTCACAAATGATTCCATACACTAAGCATACGTCTATGTGTAGCAGCGAGTGTGGAGGTTTGAGGGGCTTGCGAGTAGTTTCATTCAAAGACGCCTCTTCCAACGGAACTGGGGGGTATATTTCTACCGAGACGAGGGGTTCCCTATGAAAAAGAGGGTGGAGACACACACACACCACATGCACACGATTAGTTGGTATGGAATAGGTGTATAAAAACGAACTGAGGGACCCAATCTATAGATATTGCGTGTTACCCACCCCGGCCTGGCCCTTGGAGAAGTTGACATGGGCATAGAGCAGCACTGCTATGTCTTTATGTCCAGCCTCCAGAGCTATGGACAGGGCTGTGCTCTCATCCTGCATATACAGACAGACAAACAAACAAACAGGGCACAAACAGTGAATCAGACAAACAGAGACACTAACACAGTGATAGTCTGCTACGGTGAGTGACAAACACACAGACATGAACACACACACAGTAACTCACACTGTCACTCAGGGTGGCGTTACAGCCCGGCTTGGCCAGCAGCAGCCTGACTATCTCAGCGTGGCCGTGTTCGCTGGCACACATTAGAGCCGTAGAGCCCTCATCATCCTGAAGGTTGACCTCTGCCCCCTTGGCCAGCAGGGCCCGCACCATGTCCATCCTGCCGTGGCTCACTGCCAGCATCAGTGCCGTCTGACCAGCCTGGAGGTCAAGGGTAAGAGGTCAACAAACAGATGGACTCAAAGAGATGGCCACTCGGGGGCTTGAAGACGACACACTCAGCCAGTGACCAGACAAGCTTTGACTTAACTTGTCAACGTCTGGAATCGATCCCAACAAAAATGATAAGAGTCTCTAAAGATATTACATAATTCAGAGGGCTAGATGCATGCCTGGGGGTTGGAGAACAAGGTAATTCCCACTACAAACCCCAGGGTCCAAAACCATTTAGAGACCGACCCATTTTCCCCCAGACCTCTGGCCCTCCACATACCTGGCTGGCCTTGGCATTGACATCTCCTTTAGTGAAGAGCTCCTCCACCACCTCCATGTCCTCTGGGGCCTCCACAGCAGCCAAGGCAGCCAGCATGATGGGGGTGTATCCTGCCTTGTTCTGCTGGTTCACATTACACACATCTGGAATGGAGGCCAAAGAGGAAAGGTGACAAAACAATGGCACGGAATTAAAAATAACACTATGGGTAGCTCAGTCAAAACCATGTGACCAGGTTGCGGGATACTCTGAAAGAACACATTTTAGATTAATGTACTCAACAGAACATCATATGAGTGAGAGGTTAAAATGGTAGTCAGGTTCAGGTCTGAGTCAGAATCAGTACCTGCCAGCAGCATCCTTTTTACCACGGTGAAGTTGGAGTGGGACACGCTGTAGTGGAGTGCTGTGTTACCGTTACCGTCCGCCATGTTGGCTACGTGTCTCAGCACGGCTGGAGAGACCGACCGGAACGCCGTTAAATAGTCCCCCACCACAGCCGGAGCAGCTGACTTCTGACTGGACACACGGAACCATTCGTGCTGCAGCATGTTCAGGCAGGACCGCTGAGGGTGGGACACAGGATAATACATAATAAGCAGGACGTCAACCAACACATGTATGGGCACACAAACATTTATGACATACACACACTCCTAGTAGAGATCTACATTGGGTGAATTCGTTTAGCCCAGACAGGCAGAGATTCCACTTAAGAACCAATGGAATGGTGTAAATGTCCAAACCCTGCACACCAGGGTGAGCTAAAACTAATGCACCCAAACACAAAGCCACACTGTCAAGCATTAGTATTTTTAATTTGGAAAAAGCAAAAACAGGCGTTATTGTCAAAGTCAGGACAAACACACAGTACTGTAATTTAGCAACCCTCCATTATGCAGTGTGTGCACAGCAATTTGAACTGTGAATAACCAGAGACATGTTGTAATTATAGGGTCATTACTGAATGAAAATAAACAGAACCCAAATCAGCCAATACTTCAGTTCCTTTGACCTCACCAAACCCTCTTCCGTAGGGAGAGGACTGTGACTGACTGCTGATGGCAGTTTCAGATCATCCACAACTTCCCTCTCACCACAAAAATAACTATTTCAGGGACTAGTGCCCTGGGCATTTCGAGTGGTGTTCAAAACACTAGGTATGGTTAGGACTAGGAGAAGTGGACAAGGGGATCACATGGTTGGTCTAGCACAGGGCGGTTCAATGTCGGTCCTGGAGGGCCGAAATACTTATTGTTTTCATCCTCTCCTTGTAAAAAGGGACTAACTTAGACCTTGGACATCAGGTGAGTGCAATTAACTACCAGGAAGAAACGAAAACCAGAAGTGTTTCGGCTCTTCAGGACCAGAATTGAACAGCCCTATGCTAGCATATCAGAACACTGTGTGGATAAGATCTACTCTCTCTCTACTTCCTTCTCTGATTCTCTCTGACTGCTTCAGTCTAGATCTTCCTTTTAATCTGTCACTCACTCGTCCTTAAACTCTCAGTCTCCCCATCCATGCTCTTCTTTCTCCCCTGGGGTGTATTTATTATACCAACTCTGTTGCAAAACGTTTCTTAAAACGGAAGCAAATGGAACGAAATGGGGGAGGGACCTACCTGAATTTGTCCAGTAGAAACTCTAATTTTAGTTGCAAAACGTTCCGTTTTGGAACTCTTTGGACTAATGATTACACCCCTGCTCTTCTTTCTCCTCCTGTTTTCTATCACTCAACCAGTCACAATGACAAGATAAAAAGCAGATGATGTGGAAAACATATGGTGGCGTCAAAGTTAGTTAGGATTCAAAAGGCGAATCCAGACAGAGCCAGATGTTGTCGTCTGGGTGGAACACAGAGAGAGCCCTCTGTAACTCATACACAACCAGGCCTTGAAGTCCCTGCCCAGAAACACTACCAGAGGGCTGGAAATTACAGGAGTCGGCACATTCCTCAGTTATAAAGTATTTCTTCCTCTAGTTTACATTCCGAGACATCGAGTTGACAACATTTATATGGTTTCATAAATTCATGTATGATTAATCAAAAGGGACACAGGCAATTAGATAGCTCCAAAAGTCACAATTGTAGTCATTAAACATTACACTTATAAAGACTAGAGACATACAGTATTGTTTATGACCATTCCCATACATTCTTGTTAACAGAAACAAACAAAGACACATTCATACATACACGCTTCCATTCACTCTACTTGTGCCACTGACCTCTCTGTTTAGCAGTACTCACCAGTTCTCTGCTGGATAAAACCTGGTCGTCACTCAGATGGGTCTTCAGTGCATGGCAAGCTGACAACATCTTCTCACTCAACTGAAACCTGTAGGGAGAGGACCTAGTTATTTAATGTACTAATTGCACAATAACTATATACCCTGAACAAGCTGGAGAATAATTCCCAGAGTACGATGCAAAGTTATTGATGGCTTATGGTCTCTGAGGAGAGATGGGCCTAAGTTAAGTATATTCCCTAAAACCATGGTTTGAATTCAAAACAGAACTACCGTATTCACCTCTCCTGTATCTCCGTCCTCCCATGGCCACTACATTCCCTGTTGGCCACCCCTCTGTTCCGGCCCTGGTCCATTCGGCTCCGATCCTGGAGGCCTGAGACCTCCATCCACCTCCCGCTCTTCTCCTCTTCTTCAGAGCTGGATGGTTCACTAGTGGACATGGACTCACACCTGCAGCCATTACAAGCTTTCCTCTACTAGGCCATAGCTAACACAAACTAAATATGTTAAACCCATGATATGTGGACTCAAACCTGCAGCCAACACACAGACACTGAGAACTCAGAAATAATGAGCTGATTATAACCAGTGAAACATGATATATCAAAGTCTGATCAGAGTAAAATAAGAGTACATATCAGACCCTCACCCTGTGGTCAAGCCCACAAACTTCAGGCTCTTCCTGGTTCCAGTGTAGCCTCGGTCACCATCTTGTTTCTTCATGATGGACCTCAGCATGTTGGCGTTAGTGGGCTGACCTGGAGGGTTAATATAAAGCGGATGTATTTGTTCCTCTCTCAGTATTTCTGTAGATTGACAGCGGCCTTGTCCTGCCTCTCCTAGCTAATGTTTCCCAATTAATTATAATTTGATTGTTGTGAAGTTCTGAGAAGTTAGATAACTTATTGAATGTCTACTTCACCTAGTACTTTCTAAAGAAAGTACACTCTCACATATACAAACACTCATACATAGACATACAATTTCAGCCCCAGCCTGTCAGCCACAGACCGCTGTGTAGTGAGAGATGTGTGCTTTCCCAAACCCAGCATCAGCCCAAATATTTCAATAGTAGGTCTTCCAGATCCAAGGCCAAACCAGAGAAAGAGCTATTTCCTCCTCCATGGTTCTACTGGTTCAAAGAGGCCAGGATTCTTCTAGTGAGCGGTCTGACAGCAGAATACTCCTTTAGTTTCTGTTTTTCTCTGTATTTCTCCCGCTCTCACCCCATCAACATTATGGAACTATTTAGAGGCACAGCAGGGATACAACTGCATTCAACCCCTTACATGCACACAAACAAACTCACACATGCATACATACCCAAAAAACAAACACACTTACCATGCAATGCAGAGGAAGTTTGGTGTTCCACTCGTATTATATTTTGCTTGACCTCTGACTCCTTAGTGACATGCTGGCTGACCCCTGACCTTTCTGTGTTTCTCTGAGGTGAGGTGTCAGTGAGCAGGCCGGGCCCTGCGATGGACTGGGACTGTACACAATCTGTATAAGGGAGACGGAGAGAAGGGAGAGACAGGGAGATAGGAAGAAATCACTCCCTGGATTATTGTGTCCATGATACAAAATAATAAATACAAAACAATTATCCATAGTAAAATACCCACCGCAGATGCGAACTGTGAGTGTAAAGACTAGACAGACTATATCCATACCTGTGGATTGTGAGGGTAGCGGCCTGCCCTCCATGCCTCCCTGTGTCATGGCAGAGTTGATGGGTGACGTGCTGAGGGTGGTGGTGTCTGACCCCGGCAGGATGAACACATCTCCCAGTTCACTGTAGCTCTCAGTCAGCAGGCCCTGCTGCTCCCTCAGCAGACACTGCATCTTCTCTATGTAGTGGTCCAGACCAGGCTCTAACTGGGACTGACCCTGGGCCTGGGGAGAGTGGGATGTCTGTGTGGAGGTCTGTGTCAGAGATGGTGGTCCTGCAAGGTCCCGTATGCGCCCCTCGCCCACCCCGATCCCAATACTCCTGGTCTTGGTGGGGTCGGGGAGACAGGAAGGACCACATGCGATGTTCCGGGCCTTCAGTCCAACCAGGAAGTTGTCATTCACGTTAGTCATCCCGACCCCAGCGTCTCTGGTCATTGCCTTGGCGACGGCCACCGCCGTGGTGGTTTGGGTTGGTTGTTGTTCTGCGTTTCCTCCCCATGGCGTGGTCGTGCCGACGCCGACCGAGCGGGTCTTAGTGACGGCCTGGATTAACTCTAGGACCCTGCCGTTGCCGACAGCGATGTTCCGGGTGACGGTTTGCGCGGTGTTGGTGTGTTTCTCCTGGGTGTTGAGCACGGTGTTGGTGCTGGAGTTGGTGTTGAACGAGCGGCAGGTGTTTGTGAAACGGGAGACCGAGCTGAGTGTTGGTGATGTGTTGGTGCGCTGGGAGACCGTCTGAGGTGACACCATGACACCTGAATCCACCCCTCTGACTGGAGGGTCGGTTGCCATGCCGACCTCCTTTACAGCACTCGTCATCACGTCATCGACCGCACAGTCCCCGCTCCCCACCGACACCATCTGACACTCCCCCATCTTCCATCCTCTCGCTGCAGCCAAACTCTCCATGGTCAGATCTGTGTTGACTCCTGCCTCACACACCCTCACCCCTGTCCCCACACCCTGGGTGACCATCACCACCCGTCTCCCAACACATTGGTCCCGGGTCTCCACTCGCTCTCTGACCACCCACCAAGTCATCGGTAACTCTGGTCCTGAGCTCACACTCCTCAGCTCCGGCCTACAGGACACTCCAACACTACAGCCCCACCCCTCCACCTCCAGCCTACCTCCAGCGGAGGCATCCTGGACCTCTGTGTGGTTGCCCACCCCCAGGCTCCTGGTCTGGGCCTTGGGCCTGGCCTCCGGGGCCTCCGTGGCTGTGGAGGTGCTGTGGGTGGATGGCCTGGCGGTGGAGCCTTTATCAGCCTTATTCCTAGCCCCAGCCGCCTGTAGCTCCAGCTTCAGCCTGCCCATCTCCGTCTGCAGGGTGGACTCCTTTACCTCTGCCTCCAACTGACACACCCTCTCCTTCAGGGCTTCTATGATTCGCTGCTGGGCATCTAGCTCCACCTCCTTATCCGCGGTGACAACGAGGTGGGCCTCAGTTACACCCATTGCTACGCATCGTGTGTCTGTGGGCTTGGTCTCCACGGTGACGTCCCTGTGTTGTTTTGAGGACCTGGCGTCTAAGATGGCGTCCAAGTCTTCATCAATGCCGATGGCTACTGATTTGTGAGCTCTGCTGTTGCTGCGTAATGTGTTCTGGTTCAGGCCATGCCGTGCTTGCAGGCGACCGCCCTTGATGGTCCTCTCCAAAGCCTCCATCTCAGCAGTCAGCTGCTGGAACTCCTTCAGGCCAGAGGAGGCACTGTTGTGCTCTGCCTTGTTCTCCAGCCCATCTTCAGGTTTCCCTAGAAGTTCAGAGCCCTTCCCAACCCCAACCCGGAACCGACCGGCGCTGCCCGTGCTGTGGGCTCTTTTCCGGAACATGTCACTCAGCTCTTGTTGGTTCTGATTCTTCATCCGAGAGACCAGCTGTCTTTTCTCCTCCTGGAGGACAGAGATCTTCACCTGTAGAACAGGGATGCTCCTCACCTGCATAGAGATACATTAAAATCAGCCAACTAAAACTGACTGACTAGCTAACTAACTAACATAGTGTGCAAGTATATCTACAAAATCATTATACTCATATTTGTGAACATATTTGTGAACAATTTCTCATTTAACATAAAAAATGTATACTGGGATTGAAACACACAATAGCTTTTTATACTTCTATTTTACCACATTAAGTCAGTTTCTAGAATGAAAGATTCTCTGACCAAGATGGCTGACATTTTAGACCTGATGCCAATTTCCATTCTAGTGTTCTATTTAATTCAATGTTCACCTGTTCCTCCAGCTCCTTCAGCCTCTGGAGAGCGACCACCATCTGGTCCCTGACATGCTGCAGGTGCAGGGGGCTGAGGCCCGTGACTGGGGTGTCCCTGCCAGAGCTCTGGGGGCTGGGTCTCAGGGACCCTCCGCTGCCCAGGGAAGAGCCGTGGTGGAGGGATAGGGGCAGGAAAAGCTCACCTTCAGCATGGGGCTTGTTGACATTTCCGCTGTTGTTCTGGTTGTAGGAGCCCCAGCTGGTGAAGGCGGACAGGGAGCCACTGGAGCCCACTCCCCCAAAGCTGGCTAGCCGCCGGCGGGGATGGGGCTCAGGGTGGGGATGGGCTAGGGTGGTGCTGGAGGTTTTCTCCTGCTCCAAGCGCCTACGGGTCTCCAACAGGGTCTTCTCCACTAGAGGGTTGAACCTGGGGGTGGAGAGGGAGCGGACGGCCGGCGCAGGCTTCCCCTCTTGGGGTTTCAGAGGGACGGAGGACCCCTCCTGACTAGAGGGGGTGGTGCTGCTGGTGGTAGAGGCCCCGTGGGGTGGAGGAAGAGGGGGTCTCCCTCGGTTCACGGTCGACATGGCAGACTGACTCACCCGCGTGTCATCACTACTCGCCGAGGACAGGGATTCCGAGGAGGTCCATGATTGACTGGGTGTGGTGCCACTCTGCGCTTCTGCCTCACGGTTGGTCGCCCTGGGGGGCTTCCTGCTCAGGCTCAGCCTCTTAATTGTGGAGCCGTTCTGGATGTCGTCCACGTACTTGAGGAAGTCCAGGTCCAGCTGGTAGCCGTAAGGTGTCTCCAGACAGTAGGGAGCACTCTCCTCAGTAGCACTGACTGACCTTCCTCTGTTAGCTGGTAGAAGATAGATAAAGAGAATTACTTTATTGTTCAGTTGTACATGTTCTACCATCAGGACCAGAGGAGAAGAAAGCAGGAAGTTATGTTATGGCTGATGAATTCATGAAGACATATTAAACAAAACATTGGGTTGGTTGGTATGAGGAAATGAAAGACAGCAGGCAGGAATGTGGAAATGATCAGATTCCTGAGAGCTCTCCCTGGTATCAAACAAAGGGTAGAAATCATGATTCAATTAAATGTAGAAGGCAAAGGTATGTTAAATTGTATCATGTAGAACTACTGTTAGTTTGCAAGAAAGATTGAATGCAATAGGCCTAGACATACCAGTATTTGATTTGTCATCCGATGACCTAGAACTAAAAGCATTCAATTTGAATACATTTATTAAATTAATTCATTCATTGTCTGCATCAAGATTCTTTAGATATTTTTCTTTAGAATACAGATTATAGACATATATATTCTTTAGACATATTTGGCTAACTCTAACCAAGAATATTCATACGTCAGTTTCTCACTTCAGCAAGTCTGTACATAGTTTGTAAGGCAAATAAAAAGAAGATACAAGTTCAAGAAATGACAGTCATTTTTCAAATTGAACAGTACTGAGTGGCATCAGCCTTACCTAAAAGTCACACGTCATCCTCAATGCAGTAGGCCTACATGGTATTATGTTGTCCATGTTCTCTCCTCCCTGTATTAAAATTGTTGCCTCTCCTAACTTTTCTGACTATACCCTATCCTCTCCAATGAGGAGGTAAAATGAGATCGGCCAATAGAGTAGACTACACCAACACAGAATGGAATGTTATTGGCCGACAGAACCCTCCAATCAGTAAGCCTCTCTACTTAGACTGGACCAACTGAACTCTATAATTACTGTGCAAGTAATTATATTGCCCAACCATTTTCTTGGCATTCATTCTATACACTCGCTCCTTTTACAAATATTTCAGCTGCTGACTTACATAAGGATATTGACTAACTATGCATATCAGAATTCTGGTTATCAGTAGTTCACTGTCGTTCACAGGGTTACAACTCCTTCACAACCTCAGTGAATGACAAGGACACCACTTAGGTAAGGACAGAAACAACAATTGTACAATACCTTGGCCATTTCTGTAAATGTGTGCATCTTCAGCCATTGGTGCAGTTGATCCTTATTGCACAAATAAATGGTTCTGGGTTCATCCATGTGTGAAGTCCAGCTCAAGGCCTAATGTGCATCTTGAAGACTGTCGAATAAACAGAAATATCTCATAAACATCTTGGAAGAATGTAAAACATATCTTCTCCCTTTCTCTCTCTCACACACACAAGCTGTCAATAACAGATAACCTTACACTGTGCTTAGTTTTACAAAATAGCCTCCAACACTCTACTCAGCAAATTGGATGTAGTCTATCACAGTGCCATCCGTTTTGTCACCAAAGCCCCATATACTACCCACCATTGTGACCTGTACGCTCTGGTTGGCTGGCCCTCACTACATATTCGTCGCCAAACCCACTGGCTCCAGGTCATCTATAAATCAATGCTAGGCAAATCCCCATCTTATCTTAGCTCACCATAGCAACACCCACCCGTAGTCTGCGCTCCAGCAGGTATATCTCACTGGTCATCCCCAAAGCCAACACCTCCTTTGGCCACCATTCCTTCCAGTTCTCTGCTGCCATTGACTGGAACGAACTGCAAAAATCTCTGAAGCTGGAGACTCTTACCTCCCTCACTAACTTTAAGCGTCAGTTGTCAGAGCAGCTTACCGATCACTGCACCTGTACACAGCCCATCTGTAATTAGCCCATCCAACTACCTCATCCCCATATTGTTATTTATTTTGCTAATTTTCACCCCAGTATCTCTATTTGCACATCATCTTTTGCACATCTATCATTCCAGTGTTAATACGAAATTGTAACTATTTTGCACTATGGCCTATTTATTGCCTTACCTCCATAATTTACTACATTCGCGCACACTGTATATATATTTTGTTGTATTTTTGACTTTGTTTTGTTTACCCCATATGTAACTCTGTGTTGTTGTTGTTTTTATCGCACTGCTTTGCTTTATCTTGGCCAGGTCACAGTTGTAAATGAGAACTTGTTCTCAAATGGCTTACCTGGTTAAATAAAACAATTAAAAAACTAGTGCTTACACATATGTAACTAAATATCAAATGAGACACTGTATGAGGGATAGTTTTGCAGAGACTTAACAAAGCTCAACACTGATCCTTAGAATCAAAAAGGTATCTTACTGCACCAGTATGCTTTTGTCACCAGCATTATAATACTGCATCCCTTTTCCTGTAAGTAAGTAGCACCCAACGTAGTCTGATTGAATAAGACAGGAGAGACCATTCTCTTCCTAGAGAGTAATGTAATTTAATTGAAGGAACTTCTCTGCTAGGAAGGGGTTCTCTTATAAAAGGCTGATCCTCACAGCAAGTCTCTATTCACTATGCAGTGCACTACTTTGACCAGAGTGGTGTTCCAATTCTATTTCTATGGGTGGACTCTGAATACACACAATGGCTTAGGATTGTGAGTAATGCATGCAGCCTAGCACTTAACCAGCACTTGCCAATCTGAAGCAGGTAAGAAGGGACGTGTTTGACAATGGGACTTGTGAACTTCACAATTATTTAACTAAATTAAAGGTATGACAGAAATTCTGTCAGGCAGTTCGAAGTCATTACGATCCCATTCACATCACTGCATGGTTTATGTATGGGGTGAAGCTGGCAGGGAGGGTTGATTTTGGTTGGAAAAGCTCCACTGTGCACCATAAAAAGCCCCTCTATTTGAGGACTCTGGTTAGGACTGTTAGGTGGTGGTGAGAAGCCACCGTTGGCCCCAGCTCAGAGCAGTAGCCTGCCTCGACCCAACCTAACCCTGCACTGCCATCTGTAGGACTTCAAGAAGAGGATGTTTGGTAAGAGCTGAGCAGAGTTGGCAACATTCAATTTTGCCAATCATTTGAAAAAAAAAGAAATTCAAGCCCAAATCAGACTATTTTGTCACACAGAGTAAACAGATATGGAAATGAGTCCATGATGAGGCTGCAGGGCCAAACTGGGAACATCCAGGACAGAGGCAGTCAGAGCCTTGCCATGCTGAGCCAAGAAAACCCTTACTGACCAAGTCCAAGTCACCCGCATCCGGGCCAGGTGGCCTGAAGAACACACTCATCAACAGCTTATAATATATTTAGAGGTTCACAGGTCCTGCCATTGTTGGGTGAGGAGACAGAATTTGGATACATGGTTGTTTGTACTGGGTCAATGACTTAAAGACATCCTCTAGATTTTCCGGGCAGACGCTTGGGAGTTTGGGACAGAGTACTCAGAGAAGATAAAACAATACAGAAAAATTCACAAGCATGCCAGAGGTAAAATTATGGATTTGTCTTCTCGTGTGACAAGGAAGCTGGCTGTGTAACTTCAGAGAGAAGACGGAACAAACGTAGTGTTCTATACCTCTTATGAACTGGGTAGTTCAGGTCCTGGATGCTGATATGCTGAAACAGCATTTCAGCCGTGTGTCAAATCAAAATCAAATCAAATGTAAATAGTCTGGGTGGCTTTTGGATTAATTGTTCAGCAGTCTTACGGCTTGGGGGTAGAAGACGTTAAAGAGCCTTTTGGACCTAGACTTGGCGCTCCGGTACCGCTTGCCATGCGGTAGCAGAGAGAACAGTCTATGACTTGGGTGACTGGAGTCTTTGACAATTTTTTGGGCCTTCCTCTGACACCGCCTAGTATATAGGTCCTGGATGGCAGGAAGCTTGGCCCCAGTGATGTACTGGGCCGTACGCACTACCCTCTGTAGCGCCTTACGGTCGGATGGTGAGCTGTTGCCATACCAGGCGGTGATGCAACCGGTCAGGATGCTCTCAATGGTGCAGCTGTAGAACTTTGAGGATCTGGGGACCCATGCCAAATCTTTTCAGTCTCCTGAGGGGGAAAAGGTGTTGTCCTGCCCTCTTCACGACTGTCTTGGTGTGTTTGGACCATGATAGTAAATTGGTGATGTGGACACAAAGGAACTTGAAACTCTCGACCCGCTCCACTACAGCCCCGTCGATGTTAATGGGGGCCTGTTCAGCCCTCCTTTTCCTGTAGACCACGATCAGCTCCTTTGTCTTGCTCACATTGAGGGAGAGGTTGTTGTCCTGGCACCACACTGCCAGATCTCTGACCTCATCCCTATAGACTGTCTCATTGTTGTCAGTGATCAGGCCTACCACTGTTGTATCGTCGGCAAACTAAATGATGGTGTTGGAGTCGTGCTTGGCCACGCAGTCGTGGGTGAACAGGGAGTACAGGAGGGGACTAAGCACGCACCCCTGAGGGGCCCCAGTGTTGAGGATCAGCGTGGCAGATGTGTTGTTGCCTACCCTTACCACCTGGGGGCGGCCTGTCGGGAAGTCCAGGATCCAGTTGCAGAGGGAGGTGTTTAGTCCCAGGGTCCTTAGCTTAGTGATGAGCTTTGAGGGCACTATGGTGTTGAACGCTGAGCGTTTTATTAGTCGTCTGTACGGGATACACATGGTATACTGTCCAACGAAATGCTTACTTGTAGGTTCCTTCGACAATGCAACCAACAATAAGAAATAATAAAAAACAGCCCAGTAGAATAGAATACTTTTGTTTTGCATAAGCATAATACAGGAAGACAATTTATAGTCCAATATTTATACTTGTATTGGGGAATGGGGATTGTGGGGCAACTGTTTAAATAGTGCAGTATTTAGCAATCATAAGTCTGGTAGCAACAGTCTGAGATATGGCTTTTTCTTTGCAACTCTGCCTAGAAGGTCAGCATCCCGGAGTCGCCTCTTCACTGTTGACGTTGAGACTGGTGTTTTGTGGGTACTATTTAATTAAGCTTCCAGTTGAGGACCTGTGAGGCGTCTGTTTCTCAAACTAGACACTAATGTATTTGTCCTCTTGCTCGGGGGGGGGGGGGGGGGGTTAGGTGTGGAGAGGACCTGGGGTGGCATGCCAAATTTCTTCAGCCGCCTTAGGAAGTAGACGCTGTTGCGCCCTCTTGACAATAGTTGGGCTGTTGTTGGTCCATGTCAAGTCCATAGTGATGTGGACGCAGAGGAACTTAAACCTGCTGACTCTCTCTACTGCAGTCCCGTTGATGTGGATCGCGGCATGTTCCCTTCTCTGCTTCCTGAAGTCAGCAATCAACTTCTTTGTTTTTCTGACGTTGAAGGAGAGGTTGTTGTCCTGGCACCATGCTGCCAGTTCACTTATCTCCTCCCTATAGGCTGACTCGTCGTTGTTGGTTATCAGACCTACAACCATGGTGTCTTCAGCAAACTTAATGATCGAGTTGGTTGTTGTGCAAAGCCACACAGTCGTGGGTGAACAAGAAGCACAGCAGAGGGCTGAGGACACACCCCTGCGGGGCCCCTGTGTTAAGAGTCAGTGTGGATGAGGTGTTATTGCCAATATTCACAGCCTGTGGTCTGCCCATCAGGAAGTCCAGGATCCAGTTGTTTTAGAGGGTGGTGTCCAGACCCAGGGATCTGAGCTTGGTGTCAAGCTTTGAGGGAACAATAGTGTTGAATGCTGAACTGTAGTCAATGAACAGCATTCTCACATAGGTGTTTCTCTTGTCCAGATGTGTTACGGCTGTGTGAATAATGATGAGAATGGCATTTTCCATGGATCTGTTGGAGCGGTAGGCAGATTGGAGTTGTCCAGTGTGCCTGGCATGATGGCCTTGATGTGGGCCATGACCAGTCACGCGAAGCACTTCATGATGACTGGGGTGAGTCATTTGGGCATGCCACCTTGTTTTTCTTGGGCTCTGGGACAATCCTGGTCTCCTTGAAGGAAGCAGGTGGGGACTACAGCCTGGGACAGGGACAGGTTGATGATCTCCAAGAAGATGCCTGCAAGCTGGTCAGAACACTGAGGACACGGCCAGGGATGCCATCTGGGCCGGTGGCTTTGTGAATATTCACTCGAGAGTTTCTCACGTCAGACTAGGAGAGCAAAATAATCTGGTCGCACAGAGCAGCAAGAGTCTTCCTGGATTGCTCGTTATTGTCTGCCTTGAAGCAAGCATAGAATGTGCTAAGCTCGTCTGGGAGGGAGGCTTTGGTGGGCACCACACAGCTGGATTTGCCTTTGTAGTCCGTGATAGTCTGTAGTCCTTGCCACATGCGTCGCGAATCTGAGTTGTCGAACATCAATTCAAATTTGAGTCTTGACAATATACAGACAATATACCACGGGTATGACGCATAAATACTTGTTTACTGTTCTATTTATGTTGGTAACCAGTTTATAATAGCCAATATACCACAGCTAAGGGCTGTATCCAGCCACTCCACTTCTCGTCGTGCATAAGAACAGCCCTTAGCCGTGGTATATTTAAGCAATAAGGTCGGAGGTGGTGTGGTATATTTGCCAATATAGCACAGCTAAGGGCTGTTCCTAGGTATGAGGCGAAACAAAGTTGAAAATAAGTTACAGGGAACAGGGGATGAAAAGAAGGACCAACAAACTGAAGGAGAGAAGGACAAATTACAGAGGAAAGAGGGGGAGGAAATGGAAGAGAACGAGGACAAGGCATCATGCTGTTATTGTCCTGAGAAAACACCTCCAGCACCTATTTTCTCTTGCTCTCCCTCTGCGAGGATGTTCCCATTCAGCACACTGGTCGACACGGAAACCCCGTTGCCAAGGTGATCCCTCCCTGGCCCAGTCTTTGCTGTGAGGGCAGAAACCTGAGAGGGCCTTTCTCTGAGTGGGCCTTTATAACAGACGCTGAGCTGAGGAGGCTGAACAACCAACACCACACACCAAGCATTTAGAACTCTACACAGCACTCTAGGACAGTGGAACCTGAATGTTTCTGAGCTGTGACCCATCTCTAAGTCATTTTTCATTTTCTTGTGACTGAAACAAATGTTGAAACTTCCTGACTACCGTCTAATATTTCACTGTGATCCCAAATGAACCAGCTCCTGACACGAATGGGAGACACTGTAAGGGAGACCAAGGCTTGCCATGACCTGGTTGTTAGAAAGCATGTTAACTATAAACCACGCATATGGTGCCTGGATGTCAAAGTCCCAGCCCTGGAAGTAATCCCGCACCCACTTAAACCTTGCTGAATGCAAAGAGGAATGTTTTCACATTGTTTAAAAAAATTAATTATCAAGGCTAAATATCCAGTCAAAGTCCTACAAAATACTTCTACCCTATGGTTTCTCAGAAATCTCTTTAACCAGACCAGTGCATGAATGCTTTGATGTGTGAGATTATCTCTACTTGGTACAAATTACAACCAGGAACAATGTTGCTAGATCTATGGATTACCTGGATTTGGGGGGGGGGGACTGGTACAGAATAGGCCTATTTTTAACAGAATTTTTACTTCTCCATCCATCCATCCATCCATCAAACCTTTTTAGACCATAATAGCCCATCACATCCATAGTTTTCAGCCTCTCAGTCCAAACACTAAATTAATGTGCATGTTTTGCAGTGATGGAGATTGAGGCATGATTCATTGGTCCAATAAAACATAAATAGGAGAATAGCATAATTGGGAAATAATACTTTTGTAAAGTTTCAGACAGAAGAACAGTTTTTTCAGTTTGGATATTGGTTTGATATTCTGAATTTGCTAGTCAATACCTCTTCGTCGGAAGGTCCTAGGATGATTAGGGTGATATATCTAGAATCAGATGACAATAGAGAGCAAGGTACAGCCTTTTTCTCCCTCTGTTCCATTCCGTTTTCAGAAAGTGACTTTAGTTGGTTTCAAAAAGTGACTTTAGTTGGTTTCAATATGGGAATATTATGAACTAAGGGACCGTCTTAAAAAGTGCAATTCAGCCGAACCTGGTGTTTACAGAAACATTTATTTTTCCTCACAAAATCTATTTTTTTAATCTAGAGATCTTAAACCAATTATGTTTTTTCCAACAACAATTACATTTTAAAATGTAAAGGATTTTATGTAAAAATGCAGAGCTCCAAAAACATAATAGGCCTATGATATTCCTCACTTGTACGTAACCTACTGTAGTCAACCTACTGTAGCCTACTGTAACCTACTGTAGCATGACCTAAATAGCTAAAATCAATTGTAGCAAAGTGACTGATAATTATATTTCCGATCCACATGTGCTAGAGATCTACCAACAACTGTGGTGTGTTCTCTGACCTCTTATGAAAGCAAAAAAAAAATCTTTGATTTTCTACAAATATTTATCCAATTCATAGGTTGCACCTCCGTCATGTCATGCCATTGTTATGAACGTTCTCAAGCCGCCCTCTATCGGCGGCACCATAGTGGTGCCCTAAAGTGGTGATACGCCCAGTCATATCCAAACTGAAAACAAATTTACTTCGGTATGAAACGTTAAATGTATTCTTCACTGTTTAGTCTAAATTACACTATAGTGCCTGGAAATATGATGACATTGCTAAAGCAGTCAAATATTTGGTAGGAAACAACTTTGCCAGCATTATCATGTCAAATGTACTTTAGACAGATGCCAATGTTGTCATTAGCAAGCAAAGTTCGTCAAAAATAGCTAGCAATGCTAATGTTAGCTAACTAAAATCCGGTGGCCTCCCCTCAATCTTAGATAGCTAGCAAACATTATTCTGCATCTAAAGTCAATCTGGTGACATCAAAATGATGACAAAAGGTTTTCCTACAAATGTTTTGCCTAGTTTGGAATGTTATTGTATTTCCAAGCCACTGTAATGCACTTTTGATTAAATCTTCATCAGCGCTCATTGACGATGCATTGAGTAGAATGCTCAGTTGGGAATCAGTCCAAAATGAATGTTCAAAACAATACTGTGACAAAACGTGCAACCCATGAATTATAGCTGTGGCTATTAATTGAAGTACAGATCTAATTTTCAATAGCGTGCAGTCCAAAATGACATATACCCCTAAAACCCGTCGATGATTGGTCACTGACCTCCCTCCTCCGTAGTACACCCTTTGGAAATTCAATTTTTCATTTCACTGATTTTACATGAATACGTCCTGTAATAGGTCTAATTTTCAATTGCTCACTGTCCATATGAGCTACAGGTCAACAGACAAATGTGGTGGGTTCCTTGACCTCTCTAATCAAAAAAGGTACACCTTTAATTTATATATTTTTCCTCACCTTTGATTTTCAAAAAATATTTCACACGTTACAGCTGTAGTTATTAATTCACGTACAGATTTAATTTCCAATAGCTTCCTGTCCAAATGATATGAAATGTGTAATCTATGACATTTCAGATTTATACTGAACCAAAATGCAACAATTTCAAAGAGTTTACTGAGTTACAGTTCATAGAAGGAAATCAGTCAATTGAAATAAATAAATTAGGCCCTAATCTATGGATTTCACATGGACTGGGCAGTGGTGTAGTCACGGTTGGGCCTGGCTCCCAAGTGGGTGGGCCTATGCACTCCCAGGCCCAACCATGGCTACACCACTGCCCAGTTTGGGAGCCAGGCCCACCCACTGAGGATCCAGGCCCAGCCAATCAGAATTAGTTTTTCCCCACAAAAGGGCTTTATTACAGACAGAAACAATTCTCAGTTTCATCAGCTGTCTGGGTGGCTGGTCTCAGACAATCCCGCAGGTGAAGAAGCCGGAAATGGAGGTCCTGGGCTGGCGTGGTTACACGTGGTCTACGATTGTGAGACCGGTTGGACGTACAGCCAAATTCTTTAAAAAGTCGTTGGAGGCGGCTTATGATATGGAAATGAACATTACATTCTCTGGCAACAGCTCTGGTGGACATTCCTGCAGTGAACATGCCAATTGCACGCTCCTGTGGCATCGTGTTGTGTGACAAAACTGCACATTTTAGAGTGGCCTTTTATTGTCCCCAGCACAAGTTGCGGGGCAGAAACCTCAGAGATCAATTGGTAAACTCAAATTTACCACCCCTAAATATCCCTGCACAACGTCTATTTGCGCCTCTACGGATGGAAACTACAAGTGTTACGGCTGCGCTCAATGCAATGGCACTTACAAATGTAGATCCTTTAAACACCCCCAAACAGGGAAACAGATCCCAATCAAAGGTGATATTACGTGCTCCACTAAGGCAGTTATCTTAGAACTTTTCCTTGTGGTAAACATTGTGGGTAAAACAAAGTGCGAATTAAAAGTACGAATCTCAGAGCATCGTAGCACCATTAGGTGCAAAAACTCGACATACCCAGACGCTGCCCACTTTTTGGAAGTGAACCACTCGATTTCGTCCCTACGTTATATCGGCATCGAACATGTCACCCTCCCTAGGAGAGGGGGTGACCTCGACAACTTACTGTTAAAACGAGAGGCTGCCTGGATCTTTAATTTAAAGACCCTTGCTCCCTTCGGTCTCAATGTAGACTTTGATTTGAAGCCATTCTTGTGATTATGCTATTCATTGTAAATGTTTGTGGGCCTATGTAGCCAAGTTGTATCTATGATCGTATGCTATCCATGTTTTTTGTATGTTCTGTTTATCTGTGAATTAACCAATGGTATTAGGCCACACCCGGCCATGATTACAGACACCAGAATGTGTCCTTTGACACTATACAAACTAGTGACCCGCAATGTTTGTCATTATACCCTGAAGACAGCTTGTCTGTCGAAACGTTGGTTATTAGGATATTAAATTATTGCATCTGAGCTCCTAGAGTGTGCGGCTTTCCTTTTCTTTTCCCAGCACAAGTTGCACCTGTGTAATGATCATGCTGTTTAATCAGCTTCTTGATATGCCACACCTGTCAGGTGGATGGATTATCTTGGCAAAGGAGAAATGCTCACTAACAGGGATGTAAACACATGTGTGCACAACTTAAGGGAAATAAGCTTTTTGTGCATATGTAACATTTCAGGTATCTTTTATTTCAGCTCATGACAAATGGGACCAACACTTTACATGTTTCGTTTATATTTTTGTTCAGTATAGATATAATTTATTACAAAATATTTTGGATGTAGTGATCTACTTTTTAAAACGAACTTTACGAAGTAAAGAGCAGCTTTAGTGTATAACTTATTTCAGTGTGAAGTAATTTGTAGCTTGGTTAACCATATATTCTCAGTAGCTTCCCCAACACTTTCCTAACAAAAAAGCCATAAATTGTAAGTTTATTGAGAGCTAGAAAATGAGACTCATCAACATACTTTTTCAATTACACAGTGAGGAAGTTTCAAAGGTATAGCAAAAGGAATCTTACAGAATAAATGTAAGTAGTTACAGTTGAAGTCGGAAGTTGACATACACCTTAGCCAAATACATTTAAATTCCGTGTCTTAGGTCAGGTAGGATCACCACTTTATTTTAAGAATGTGAAATATCAGAATAATAGGAGAGAGAACGATTTATTTCAGCTTTTATTTCTTTCATAAAAAATAAAAATAAAAAAAATTCCCAGTGGGTCAGAAGTTTACATACACTCAATTAGTATTTGGTATCATTGCCTTTAAATTGTTTAACTTGGGTCAAACGTTTCGGGTAGCCTTCCACAAGCTTCCCACAATAAGTTGGGTGAATTTTGGCCCATTCCTCCTGACAGAGCTGGTGTAACTGAGTCAGGTTTGTAGGCCTCCTTGCTCGCACATGCTTTTTCAGTTCTGCCCACAAATGTTCTATAGGATTGAGGTCAGGGCTTTGTGATGGCCACTCCAATACCTTGACTTTGTTGTCCTTAAGCTATTTTGCCACAACTTTGGTAGTTTGCTTGGGGTCATTGTCCATTTGGAAGACCCATTTGCGATCAAGCTTTAACTTCCTGACTGAGATGTTGCTTCAATATATCCACATAATTTTCCTTCCTCATGATGCCATCTATTTTGTGAAGTACACCAGTCCCTCCTGCAGCAAAGCACCCCCACAGCATGATGCTGCCACCCCCGTGCTTCATGGTTGGGATGGTGTTCTTCGGCTTGCAAGCAACCCCCTTTATCCTCCAAACATAACGATGGTCATTATGGCCAAACAGTTCTATTTTTGTTTCATCAGACCAGAGGACATTTCTCCAAAAAGTATGATCTTTGTCCCCATGTGCAGTTGTAAACCGTAGTCTGGCTTTTTTATGGTGGTTTTAGAGCAGTGGCTTCTTCCTTGCTGAGCGGCCTTTCAGGTTGTCAATATAGGACTTGTTTTACTGTGGATACAGATACTTTTGTACCCATTTCCTCCAGCATCTTCACAGGGTCCTTTGCTGTTGTTCTGGGATTGATTTGCACTTTTCGCACTAAAGTACGTTCATCTCTAGGAGACAGAATGAGTCTCCTTCCTGAGCGGTATGATGGCTGTGTGGTCCCATGGTGTTTATGCTTGCGTACTATTGTTTGTACAGATGAACTTGGTACCTTGAGGCGTTTGGAAATTGCTCCCAAGGATGAACCAGACTTGTGGAGGTCTACCATTTTTTTTTTCTGAGGTCTTCGCTGATTTTTTTTTATTTTCCCATGATGTCAAGCAAAGAGGCATTGAATTTGAAGGTAGGCCTTGAAATACATCCACAGGTACACCTCCAATTGACTCAAATGATGTCAATTAGCCTATCAGAAGCTTCTAAAGCCATTATATAATTTTCTGGAATTTTCCAAGCTGTTTAAAGGCACAGTCAACTTAGTGTATGTAAACTTCTGACCCACTGGAATTGTGATACAGTGAATTATAAGTGAAATAATATGTCTGTAAACAATTGTTGGAAAAACATATGCACACTTTGTACCACCTTGTCTCTATACTTTTTGAATTAATCTTATTATCCGTTGAATTATTGTGGGGTGCAACCCCCAGGGGGCTGGGGAGAGGTAACTGAACTAAATTGTTACACCTACTCGAGCTTACGCCTGTCAAATCCACTGAGATCTCCACAAGTGCATAGGGCTTCTTGCAGTCAATTTCCTCTCTACAAATTATTTGTAATTCTGTTCCATTCCCCCGAGCATCCGCTCGCGGCTGAATCTAGTTGATGATCCCTGCCATACACAACTTCCAGGACCATTTGTTGTGTAATATCACATTTCTAACCGTATAGTCTACCCAGTTCACTTCATGCAGAGGCTAGTCAGCATTTGGGATGAAGGAATTCAATGTTGCAGAGTGGTGGTCATAGTGACCTTAGATTATGAATTGTTAGTTTTAAGATGTGGAAAGAAGTGGAAGGCGCAAAAAACCAAAGCGAGTAGAGGTGAAAAAAAAAAGATAATAATTGAAAAGGAAAGGTGCATCTGTGAACATGTACAATAGCCTAGGTCTTGTAGAGATTTTCAATTTACTAAGAACAGACCCCAACACTACCTGCAGAGTCAGATAGGGACTTTGTACCCTCCTCAAAGGTCATATATTCAGTCAAAAGGAAACCAAGGTATTTATATGAGCAAGTGTACTTTAGGGGCGTTGCTCCAAAAGAGGAGTCATGAATACTTTTTACTGTACCTTTTTCCTGAAGTGCATTATCTGGGTTTTATCTTGGTTGATCATTAATATCCACTATGTTAAATATGTACAATATTGAAAAGTATTTAGTGTTAGATTTCAAAACCATCTGGATATACAGCTACTGAAAATTTGATCTGTACGTGGAATTTTGAAAGAATAAAAGGTGTACCTTTCTTAAGAGAGGTAAAGGAACCCACCACACTTGTCTGTAGATCTGTAGCTCATATGGACAGTAAACTATTGAAAAAAAAAAGATTCATAACTTGAAATATTCATAGAAAATTAGTGCAATGAAAGACATCAATTCTAATGAGTGTACTATGGAGGAGGGAGGTCAGTGACCTAACATCAAGTGGTTTTAGATGTACATGTAATTTGGACTGGAAGCTATTGAACATGTGATCTGTATGTCAATTAATAACCACAGCTGTAATAGGATAAATATGTGTAGAAAATCAAAGGTGGGGAATTATGAAAAATATCAAAGGTCTACTTTTGATTTGAGAGGTCAAGGAACCCACAGGGGGGGGGGGGGGGTCAGCGACTTCATATTATGTGGTTTTACATCTCCATTTCACCTGGATAGGAAGCTTTTGAAAAGTATCCTTGTAAATAATAATGGGTCAAATATAGCACAGTAGTTAGAGGTAACTAATGAAAATGTTGCTCCATTCAGCAACTGGAGGCCTTATACAGTGTGTGTAATGTTCCTATAGGGCTAACCCTCCTAGATGGGAATGCAAAAAAATATGTTGCTGCTTACATGCAATTACCGGTATTGCACTTTTACGACGGTCCCTAAAACAGCATATTGCCTCTTTTTCGGCTCAGTTATTAAGGTAGAAGTTCTACTATAGGTGAATACAAAGGGTTTGCCTTGCCATCTACAGTGATCTGATACTAGATATATTACTCCCATCATCCTAGAACCTTCTGTCGGAGAGCTATTGACGAGCGAACTCAGAATATCGAAAGTAAAAAATTGCGGTACGTTACCGTTAGTGTGGTGGTTGGTTGGGTGCAATAAAACGTTCACAGCATGTTGGCATAGGCCTACATCGAAATGCTTAGCCTACAATACGTTTATATGGCAGACAAAGGTTTATGTATGCAGACAAGAGGTAAAAGTTATTACAAACATTTAAGAACAAAAGTAACCATGATGCATGAAAGTTAAAATTGTTAGCTAATTAATTCGACTCACCTGGATCAGAGAGTTGTGCAAACGTTTAGCATGCCATTGTTGAATAAGCGTTTAAAAACATCGTGCATCCAACTCGTTTTACAACTTCTCGTCAACATTCATGCTACATAACTTACTTTTCATCCAATTTCACATCCTTTGGCCTTCCGTTTGGTGCGCCAATCATTTATTATGTCCGACCGAAGTTTTCACAATCCACCGGCCCTTTCACTGCCCATGCGCAGAAAGTTGTCAACAAAGCACACCGGAGAGCTGAGCGACGCTCGTGGACGTCAGGTGCTTCTGTCGAAGGTGAGAGAGATTGTTGATTCCATATGGATGAAATATTGATGAAGCTTATTCAAACCGCTGGTGAATGGTTCTGAAATGCTAAGTAGCCTACATCCTTTTGGTGTCTATTTACAACTGCGTGGCACAATGTGGAACTGTGAGTGAGTTAGGACAACAGCCTGTCATTGTAGGGCCGCGGCCCATAGACACACACAAACAAATCATTTACACACTGGGCTTATCTTGTTTTCTAGATGTTACAACTATTCTACTTGACAACTTTTAACTTTTTTGTTTGAGTTGGTGGGTGATGCCATGCTGAGTATCAAAACAGAGGTAAATAATTAATTGATTCATATTGATTAATTAATTGATTAATAATAATACCAATCAGATAGCATTCATGATCCATTCTCTGTGCTATTTGAAATCCAAGCTCCCATGTGACCACCATCACTATATGAGCACAGAGGAGGGAGGGGTAGGTCCAGTGGTGTACAGTACTTAAGTAACAATACTTTAAAGAACTACTTAAGTAGTTTGGGGGGGGGGGGTGTATTTGTACTTTACTATTTATATTTTTGACAACTTTTACTTCACTACATTCCTAAAGAAAATAATGTACTTTTTACTCAATAAATATTCTGACTCGTTACATTTTGAATGCTTAGCAGGACAGGAAAATGGTTCAATTCACACACTTATCAAGAGAACATCCCTAGTCAAACCTACTGCCTCTGATCTGGTGGACTCACTAAACACGAATGTTTCGTTTGTAAACTATGTCTGAGTTTTGGAGAGTGCCCCTGGCTATCCGTAAATTAAAAAGTAAATTGTGCCGTCTGGTTTGCTTAATATAAGGAATTTAAATGATTTATACTTTTACTTTGATACTTAAGTATATTTGAGCAACTACATTTACTTTTGATACAGGTGTGTACCTTTCCAAATCATGTCCAATCAATTGAATTTACCACAGGTGGACTCCAATCAAGTTGAAGAAACATCTCAAGAATGATCAATGGAAACAGGATGCACCTGAGCTCAATTTCGAGTCTCATAGCAAAGGGTCTGAATACTTATTTCTGTTTTTTAATTTTAATAAATTAGCAAAAATGTATACAAACTTGTTTTCACTTTGTCATTACGGGGTATTGTGTGTAGATTGCTGAGGATTTGTATTTATTTCATCCAATTTTGATTAAGGCTGTAACGTAACAACATTTGGAAAAAGTCAAGCTATCGCTTGTGTATCTTGGCTACATTGGTATTTACATTTGGTGAAAATTGTTAGTCAATTTTGGTTAATAGCCTATGTCACTGGTTGTTGGAGCTGTTGTATGGTGAACATGGGCTTCATCAAGGTTTATTTGTTAGTAAATCTGGCTTTAATAATAGCCACCGACCTTACCGTACCTGATTGTCTCAGAGGGATTCTGTGCAGGTTTGTGGAGAGGATGTATCCCGTCACCACAGCAGAAATCCAGTTCCAGTCCACCTCTCTTCCTGCCGTGCGCAGCAGCACACTGCCCTCCAAAGTCTGCTTAAAAAACATTGGACTGCCCCTTTCTTCGCTGTCAGACCAGCTCAAGATCTTGGTCAAGAGCTGGAGATCTTGTCTGCGCCCACATACGAGGCCACTGACCGGTTGGGATACATGCTCTGTGGGGAGTATGAGGCCACTGACCGGTTGGGATACATGCTCTGTGGGGAGTATGAGGCCACTGACCGGTTGGGATACATGCTCTGTGGGGAGTATGAGGCCACTGACCGGTTGGGATACATGCTCTGTGGGGAGTATGAGGCCACTGACCGGTTGGGATACATGCTCTGTGGGGAGTATGAGGCCACTGACCGGTTGGGATACATGCTCTGTGGGGAGTATGAGGCCACTGACCGGTTGGGATACATGCTCTGTGGGGAGTATGAGGCCACTGACCGGTTGGGATACATGCTCTGTGGGGAGTATGAGGCCACTGACCGGTTGGGATGCCTTCATCTGTCATATCTTGGTGACTTGTACTGGCCAGTGTTTAGAACCTGAGCTTTGCATTTAGAACCTGAGCTTTGCATTTGTTTACCTTCTGTGAGACTGTGTCCCTCTCCTTAGTCTTTCCAGAGGCTGTTGCTGTGGTTGCCGTCTCCGCCCACCTTAAGTATCAGGACGTCACCTCAGAGGTTACCCAGCAGGTCACCGCAGACATTACCCCCCGACGTCACTCCGGATGCAGAGGCTGCTGCTGTAGTTGTGGTGCCCGTTGTCTCTGTTGACACAGAGGCTTCTGAGTAATATTGCCATGTCTTTTGTCAGGATATATTGGTGCCTTTCAACTGGTTTGTGTTTCAAATCTACATTTGGAATTTTTGTACATTCTGTGAGACTGTCGTGCTCCTTGGTCTTCCCAGACGATCCTCCGAGCCGAGCGAAGAAAGGGGCAGTCCAACATTTTTTAATCAGACTTTGGAGGGCAGTGTGCTGCTGCGCCCGGCAGGAAGAGAATGAGTAGCTTAAATGCCATACTCATCACACTCACCTGCTCCGCCCATTCAGTATTCAATTTAACTTTAGGACAACAATTTAATTTTAATTAATTCTTTGCATATGATTGCCTTCAATCTGCTCACTGTGCCAAAGTGCCATACAATACCAAAAATAGTCCAGAACATCCACGGTATAGCGCTATTGAAATTTAAAGGCAATGTTCCCGCTGTTAAGTTGCGTGAATTCGAATCTGGTATAAGGAACAAAAAGAGGTCAATACACGTCTTCTAAAATAGACTAGTATTTTAATTAATGCAAACACTTGAATGGTAAATATGATGTACGTATATACGGGCTCACTGAAACACCACGCAGGGCAGACAGAGAACTGAGCTATTGTTATAAGTTCTTCTTTAAATACTCTGACAGAGATAGTTCCCGCTCCCTGCTGGGCCTGTCAGAATAGAGGCTGGGTGTGGTTTAAACTTACCCAACCTATCGTTGGCGCTCAGGCTGGTCCCAGACCCTTGGCGCTTCACTGTTGCCGGGCATTAGTTGTTATCTTTACAACTTGTCTCGAGTCAGCAACCTCAGACATAGTTTGTTCTTCTTCATTGTAGCAGTACACATGTCCTTGAGCAGTTTAACAAAGAGGCAGTGTGTGTGTGTGTGAGTCACAAGTCTGTCTCAGCCTACCCCCTAACAGTTCCTCACATTAATCACAGCTTGTTATGTTAAACAATCTATATCAGTACAGCACAAACCTATTATGTTTAATCATTAATGTATTCTTTCTAAGCTAGGCATCACATCTAGTTGTAAGAGAATAGATCCCCACAATCCCCCTTTTCACACCCGCTGGGTGTGAACCCAAAATAAGAAATTTCAGGGAAATTTAGGATTCCCCCTTTTGACACCCACTAGGGTGTCACTCATTAAAATACAATACAAACAAAAATAATCACACTTTTATTAATAGGCAATAATGATAATAAAAAAGCCTTCAGTCCTTCCATCTACACCTAACCAGCCACCCAGGAACTTCAAACCTTCACATAAGGAAAGACAAACATTCACAATAGTTAAAATGGATTTATAAAACATAACACAAACAGGGAATTTTGATTCCCCCTTTAGACACCCACTAGGGTGTCACTCCACCACCTCACCAATAGCAAACCAAGGGTCATCCTTTGTCAACCCCAGTTTCCTCCGAAAGTTAGACTCAGTGTCTGCATCTCCTTCTTGAGCCTCCAGCAAAGGCATCATACCAGCAGCATGCACGACATCTGTAACAGACTTTCTCAGACAAGGAATTACACAGGCAGCACAGCACATTAATATTAGAAACACAACTACTAGGGTCAGAAATCCAGTAACCACCAGTGCAGCATACTTACCAAACCACTCCCCCAACCAGGAGAACAGTCTGTTTCCCTCCATTCCAGCCATGCTCTTCATTTCAGCTGATAGTTTATCTAAACCAACTAGGGCTTTAGAGATACTCCCGTCAGGACTGGTATTGTTAGGGATAAACGTACAACAATGGCTTACCATTCTATAGACACCACCCATTTCTGCCTGATCTAGAGCCAACCTCTTTTTACTAAGTCATAAGAGTGAGATGGCGGATAATTGTTCAAAGATCCCTTTTGTTGCATCCCTAGTCTAGCCAATAAATCGTTGTTGGTCGTAACAGATATAATTAATCCAATCCACAATTTTGTTTGTCACCCACCAAAAGAACGTGGTAGTAAACCCTTCTAATTGTTTCATCCATCCGATACCCCCCTTGGTATCCTAATCGCATCCATCTAAATGGGGCTATTCTCCTTCTTGTTAAAACTCCTCCTACATCTGTTTAATCCTTGGTTCCTGGTGACTAATTCTAACTAGCTGAACCAGTAGAACCAGGGCGCACGTATCTAGCCACCCTTTTGGAATTCTTTGCCTTATACTGCCTTTACTGGCACACGCCCACCACACATCGGTTACAGGGGCTGTAAGGTTTAGAATTCTCTCCTGTGCTTCCAAACTTAAGTCTGTCACATTACTACTATCTCCAATTGATAATTGGTAATGTCTTTGTTTCTCTTTACCCCCCATCTGGATGTTCAGTCCCCCTCGGTCTCATATCCCCATCCCCAAGTGTGTTTAAACACTTGAGTCTAGGAACAATCCACCGTGGGGTCCGAACACGAATATTATGGGATTTTATAATCCCAAGTTGCTTATTGACATGTACCCCACCCATTGGCTACGTCCCTAACCCTTATTCTGAATCTGACAGTCTGCCCTTCTCTGACTCCCATTTTGTAGGCCACTCGTCCTTGACGGTCAGTATGTCGGGTCGCTTCTCTTCTCTTTTACTTCTTAACAATGGTAAGGGCATAGCGCAACTGGTGGTGGATCTTGACATATCAAGACCATTGTCGAGACTATGATGCAACTCAAGTTATCCATATACCCAAAAACCGCCAACCCTCTCCTGTCCTCAGTCTTTCTGCTTGGTACTACCCCATACTCACACCCTGAGAACACACTACAGTGATGATAGGTCGTGGTAGGAGATCTTCATTAACAGAGGTGATCCCCAGACCCTATTGGTCCAGTTCTTCTCTCTAACTCTGCAAGTGTTCAGTGGTGCTTGCATGTGTTCTTACCTTTTTGCAGTGGGTAACGTGGACCCAGGTTGCTCTTTCTGCTATTCTAATGGCAAAGGCAGTGACCAATATAACCTGATAGGGCCCTTCCCAACAGGCCTGCTTCCAGTTTTTCTTCTTTAGGGATTGGATACTCACCAGTCACCTGGTTAGATAGAGTGGGTCACCTTCTCCTTTAGTTCACCTGTGGGGCACAAAACCTCTGACATACGGGTGTGGTTAATAAACTATCTTCACACGTGTTCAGCTCTCAATTTCTATTTCTGACTGCATTCTCTTTCTAGACTGTATCTAAAAATATATATATATATATATATAAAAAGTATTTTGTCCTCTCCTTCGTATATATTTATTATTTAATCCTACCATCTATCATCCCCCTTTTGACACATGTGTTGCCCATGTGTCAATATTACCACCTACCTAAACAATCACTTAGGTAATATTGGTAATTTATCATCCAATTGCCATCCCTTATTTTTTATTTTCTTTAGACTGTCCCTTGCTTCTTTATTGCTCCTCCCACTTCCTTTGTCTTTTATGGCGGCTAAATTCGACTTTCATTCAGTTCAGAATCAATAGTAATCCAATCAATCAATCCCTTATCTTGTAAAAACACTCATGTTTAGTTCAAACTCTGTTCTACCCCGGCTCTCCCGGGCTTGACCTGAAGACTGATGGTTGGACATGACAGGTCCATACTTAAATCTTTCAAACCTAACACAAACCCCCTAAATTTAACATAACAACCCTTTATAACCATCATACTAGGTGTGTTGTTTTTTTATTTGAAAAACCCAATTTGAAAAACAACAACCACAAATAGCCAGGCCCCACTTAATTTGGTAGCTCACTTTTATGACCTAAATACTGCCTAACTTCACTACTGCTCCCCCTAGCCCTGGGCAACATTCCAATGAGATAAGCTAATCTCTTTCTCCTAGTTATACATTTTGTTAACCTTCAATTACCATCAGTAATCTAAAGATGGTAGTACACACAAAACATGATACAGATATCCCCAGTCCTAACCCATCAATAGTTTGTTTGCATCAATCTAATTCCTCATAACTAATCCATAAAACCACTCAAAATTCCTCGAGTATACAATGATTATTTAATTGATTACCCTAAATCTGCTACATGTGATCTCATCTCAAATGATCCGTTATCAATTATTTGATCAACCCCCTAGGAAAATCTGTCTCCCCTTCTATTGTTCCTGTCCCCCCTGTAAATGTCATATTTCATTTCCTAGCCAATACAATCACGGTTACATCAAATGTTCCCTCCTTTGGCCATTTAGTTACTATCTTTCTGGTCCTTTTTCTCATTTGTTAGAGATATTACCAATATCTTCACTATTTTCTGGGAACCTTCTCTTCATGATTGCTACTGGTGATCCTGCCATCTCTACTTCTGGTGTGGTCTAATGTCTATATTAGGGTGCAAGGTAAATTATTCCTGTTGTCTTTTTCAGCTAAACGTTTTATATCCCTCAGTTAATGGTATTTTCTCCCTAATATATCTTCATACTCTGCCTCTTTCCCTAAATGAGATTTAATCCCTTGCCTTTCCTCTACTATCCTTCTATCATTACTGGATCAATGATAATAACTGTAATAACTATTAATAATAATTGTAATAACTATTTCACATTAAATTGTGCCTTTTTCTGATAATGTTATGATTGTAGCCTATTGCATTACTTTAGTTTAAAATATACGTTTGTTTATTTAACAAATCTAGAACCCACTATAGGTTGGTGCTATTCCCTCAGCATAATAGCTAAAGCTACTTGCATCCCCTGGTCCCCGTAACAAAAATAAATTATCGTTCTAGAATTCACCAACTATTTGCATACACCACTGGTGTTACGCAACCTATCGAATAAAGTAATAACAATTAGAATTTATCAAAGCACTGCCTTCCAGTCAAGTATTTAGACCTCTACTTGAAATCTTACAGCTCAATCTAACTCGCTGGACTGTCTCAATTTTTTTATTTATTTTTTCGCTATCCAGAGCCATAAATTATTCTCCTTTGTCCTCAACTTAATTTTCACAGCTCTATCGCCATTTCAGTTCGATATTCAATTTCTTTAACTGTGTTAGAAATTGCGTAATTCAAATCTGGTATTGGAATAAGAGAAAACATAATCAAGAGATATTCAATCCAAGCTAAATTTATTATATGCAAAATGTATGAATGATAAGTATGATGGTTCGTATACGGGCTCACTGAAATACCACGCAGGGCAGACAGAGAACTAAGCCATTGTTATGAGTTCTTCTTAAAATACTCTGACAGAGATAGTGCCCGCTCCCTGCTGGCCAATCAGAGTAGAGACTGAGCGTGGTTTAGACTTACTCAGCCAATCCGTTGGCGCACAGGCTGGTCCCAGCCCCTTGGCGCTCCACTGTTGCCAGGTGTCTAGTTGTTTTGTAACTTATCCAGAAAGTCAGCACTTTTGCAGTACACGTCCTTGGACGGTTCACAGATCACAAAGAAGCAGTGTAGTCTAGTATTTTGAGACACAAGTTCTTATCTCATCCTACCCCCTAACGTTCCTCACATGAATCACAGCTTGTTATGTGAAACAATTTATATCAGTACAGTACAAACCTTCTACGTTTAATCACCAATGCATTCCTTCTAAGCTATTCATCACATCCAGATCCAATTATGAGAAAATAGATCCCCACAACTGTTCTCTCTGATTAGGCCCTAATTAATAAAACAAATACTTGCTATCGTTGATAAGCATACATTTAATGATATTCCTATCATTTGAACTATCTCTCACCCCTCCCCTTGCTCCTTCCTACACAACGGGGGAGGCGCGGGGACCTTGTAACATATTTTCATAGACCTTTCTAGAATACTTCTACTTAAGCAATCTAATTCAACCTTTCACATTTCTCAATCCACGTAGTAATCTAGGTCTATAGCCCCAATGCGAAAGCTTTACCCACTGTCCCTACCTGGGTTCGAACCAGGGACCCTCTACATACATTGCCAGTCACCCCACACATTCCGCGATCCTTTCAAAGTAAATACTTCCAGTTCATAGAGCAAGTGACGTCACCAAATGAAAACCGCACTAGCTCTCACCTCATTCTAAGGTTGCTGGGGCCTCTTTCATTACCCGCCAATAGATTAGGTAAGGCTATCAGTGGGTACTGGCGCCCTCCTACTCTCTCTCTCTCACTGCTTCTTCATGCTCTTCTCCCATGTCTATATAGTGCCCTCCGGGAGGTGAAACCGGTCTGTGCATCATTGGTGGAGAGGTTGCTCTACTTCCTTGTTTCCTTTCCTCACTCAGATCTTGCATGGTTTTCTCCATTTCTTTCAGCTGTTTTGCGCCTCTTCTCACTTCCTCTTCCATTCTTTTAACTTACTTTTTTATTTCTTCTCTCTCTGTCCTCTCTTTCCTGATTCTTCAGTTCTGTTTGGGTCAAACCCCCATCAAGCATCAGGCTTCCCCTGTCGCCGTCACCCGTCAGGCTCATACGACTTTCTTCTTCCTGTAATCTGGACATGTTCTCAACACCGTCTCGTATAGCTCTTGCTGCTTCTAGCAGTGCCCCTACCTCCTGTCTCCGATTGCCCAGATCGCAAGCCCTCACCCATTTTTCTCCTTCTTCCTCTTCTGGTCGCTTATGATATTCGACTTTCCCCACAATATCCAGTGTTGGAGCCATTAGCTTTGGTGCCTCGTATGGGGGTGGAGACGTAGGCAGTTCTGGGTATAATCTTGGTGGCGGTTCCATAGGAAACCTGGATCCTTCCTTCTTGTCCTGCTTCTCCTTATTGTTCTGTTTTTCTTCCCATATTTTCTTAAGTTTTCCCAACATTGCCAGTCCTATTCTTTCCTTCAGCCTTGCTTTTTCCATTGCTTCCTTGATTTTACCCCTTCTGGGTTCTCCCTCTTTCTTCCATTCCCCCTCTGTTTTCTGGGTTTTCCGCTTCAACGTTTCCAGTATTCTCCCTGGTTCGCCTCCTTCAGGCACTCCATCGGGGGATAGTATACAACCATCTTCTATCCATTCCTTATAGAGTTTCTCTCCTCGCCTGCTCCATTCCTTCCCGTCCTTTCCTCCATTAGTTTCAAGTGTGGATTTTAGAACCTTCAATATTCTTTCCGCTTCTCCACTGGTAGTCATGTTTTTCGTTTTAATTTGTAATATTCGTCCGTTATTTAATTATTTAAAGTACGTCTATCTATTTATTTAAATCAAATTATTCCCACCTAATTAGTTAAAGTCGGTGCATATTTATATTTCAATGATAAACCTAATTATTTCAGTCTAATTATTTAACCAGTATTTTGCAGGGTCAAACATCAAACGTTAAATTAAATAATAAACCAAATTGCTTCAACTTAATTATTTAAAACCAGTATTATGCTATGGCAAACATCAAACGTTAGTTAAATTATATCAGTTCAAACGTTTGTTTAGTCATACTCGTTATTCATTATTTTTACCTTTTATATTCCCAATTTACTATTACTCCTTCCAACCTCGCCTCCTATCGCCCTTCTTACCTACAAAATACTTCGCCGAACCTAGCCGTACCCTCGTAGTTACGGACCTTGCCGGTCGCCAGTATTTATCAAAAATTTCCCGAACCTAGCCATACCCTCGTAGTTACGGACCTTGCCGGTGTAATTCCTCGAACCTAGCCGTACCCTCGTAGTTACGAACCTTGCCGATACCAATTACTAATTCAATTATTCCCTATATTATCTACAATTTCCCGAACCTAGCCGTACCCTCGTAGTTACGGACCTTGCCGGTGTAATTCCTCGAACTTAGCCGTACCCTCGTAGTTACGAACCTTGCCGATACCAATTACTAATTCAATTATTCCCTATATCCTCGAACCTAGCCGTACCCTCGTAGTTACGGACCTTGCCGGTAGAACAATACTCTATGGTACCATGGTTTAACATCACATTCACCACAGGTTTGCATGTCACAATATGGTGCTTATCTACTCATAATAATTCGTATAATAATTTAGTTCACTTATATCAAACAGGTGTTTCACAAAATTAATTTGGATAAAGCCAATGTGCAGAACTTTAGTTATATAACAATAGGTGTCTGCTTACCTGCTTTTAGTTGTCCGGACTCTTTGTGAAACACACCGTCCAACGACAGCGATGTCCAATCGGCCGGACAATACCCAGCGAAGTCCCTCTACCAGATCACGTCGTTGGTCACTAATTGTTAAGTTGCGTCAATTCGAATCTGGTATAAGGAACAAAAAGAGGTCAATACACGTCTTCTAAAATAGACTAGTATTTTAATTAATGAAAACACTTGAATGGTAAATATGATGTTCGTATATACGGGCTCACTGAAACACCACGCAGGGCAAACAGAGAACTGAGCTATTGTTATAAGTTATTCTTTAAATACTCTGACAGAGATAGTTCCTGCTCCCTGCTGGGCCTGTCAGAATAGAGGCTGGGTGTGGTTTAAACTTACCCAACCTATCGTTGGCGCTCAGGCTGGTCCCAGCCCCTTGGCGCTTCACTGTTGCCGGGCATTAGTTGTTATCTTTACAACTTGTCTCGAGTCAGCAACCTCAGACATAGTTTGTTCTTCTTCATTGTAGCAGTACACATGTCCTTGAGCAGTTTAACAAAGAGGCAGTGTGTGTGTGAGTCACAAGTCTGTCTCAGCCTACCCCCTAACGGTTCCTCACATTAATCACAGCTTGTTATGTTATACAATCTATATCAGTACAGTACAAACCTATTATGTTTAATCATTAATGTATTCTTTCTAAGCTAGGCATCACATCTAGTTGTAAGAGAATAGATCCCCACACCGTGTTCGTGAAGATTGCATTCACGGTAAACACTGCATATTTTGTCTCCTGGTGTCCATGTGTCTGATACCATTCCAGCCATTACTATGAGCAGTCCCCCCCATCACGAGCCTCATGTGGCCAGGTGCAGTGTTGCCAACTTAGCGACTTTGTCGCTATATTTAGCGAGTTTTCAGACCCCTCTAGCGACACATTTTCAAAAAAGCGACTAGCGACTTTTTCTGGTGTTATTGGAGACTTTTGGAGACTCTGACGTGAAAGCACGTATCGTTCTTACTCTTCTCAACGAGCAGCGGGTGCTGCCGTGGGCCCCACCCCCGTCCCAAAGCACTCACAGGCGGCCCAGTCCTCACGCAGCAGTCCCTCTCAGCTGCAGTCAAAGCAGGAGATGTTCACCCCTCCGTGTCCAGACTGCAAATGAATCGCACATGCAGGAAGCAGCTGCTGGCTGATCCCGCCCTGGCTTACATTCAGGGCGGGATGTAAATGTAGGGTGTTTTTACTCACTTTTTGTCTCTCCCACAACGTTATTCCTTTCTCCTACAGCGTCCATCACAATTACATGCACATGGCCAATTATGCAAATTAGGTGATGACGTCATTTACCGTGAATGGAATCTTTTTTTTTTTTTTTCATAGGGGGTAGATCAGCTTTAATATTGTAGATAGATAGATTGTAACTTCCATCAATGTAATTGTCTGCATCACATCCAATCCCCCATATGTTTTTGTTTTTTTCTTATATATATATATATATATATATATATATATATATATATATATATATGGAAAAAGTATTTGATCCCCTGCTGATTTTGTACGTTTGCCCACTAACAAAGACATGATCAGTCAATAATTTTAATGGTAGGTTTATTTGAGCAGTGAGAGACAGAATAACAACAAAAAAATCCTGAAAAACGCATATCAAAAATGTTATAAATTGATTTGCATTTTAATGAGGGAAATAAGTATTTGACCCCTCTGCAAAACATGACTTAGTACTTGGTGGCAAAACCCTTGTTGGCAATCAGAGGTCAGACGTTTCTTGTAGTTGGCCACCAGGTTTGCACACATGTCAGGAGGGATTTTGTTCCACTCCTCTTTGCAGATCTTCTCCAAGTCATTAAGGTTGAGGCTGACGTTTGGCAACTCGAACCTTCAGCTCCCTCCACAGATGTTCTATGGGATTAAGGTCTGGAGACTGGCTAGGCCACTCCAGGACCTTAATGTGCTTCTTCTTGAGCCACTCCTTTGTTGCCTTGGCCGTGTGTTTTGGGTCATTGTGATGCTGGAATACCCATCCACGACCCATTTTCAATGCCCTGGCTGAGGGAAGGAGGTTCTCACCCAAGATTTGACGGTACATGGCCCCGTCCATCGTCCCTTTGATGCGGTGAAGTTGTCCTGTCCCCTTAGCAGAAAAACACCCCCAAAGCATAATGTTTCCACCTCCATGTCTGACGGTGGGGATGGTGTTCTTGGGGTCATAGGCAGCATTCCTCCTCCTCCAAACACAGCGAGTTGAGTTGATACCAAAGAGCTTGATTTTGGTCTCATCTGACCACAACACTTTCACCCAGTTCTCCTCTGAATCATTCAGATATTAATTGGCAAACTTCAGACGGCCCTGTATATGTGCTTTCTTGAGCAGGGGGACCTTGCGGGCGCTGCATAATTTCAGTCCTTCACGGCGTAGTGTGTTACCAATTGTTTTCTTGGTGACTATGGTCCCAGCTGCCTTGAGATCATTGACAAGATCCTCCCGTGTAGTTCTGGACTGATTCCTCACCGTTCTCATGATCATTGCAACTCCGAGGTGGGATCTTGCATGGAGCCCCAGGCCGAGGGAGATTGACTGTTATTTTGTCTTTCTTCCATTTGCGAATAATCGCACCAACTGTTGTCACCTTCTCACCAAGCTGCTTGGCGATGGTCTTCTAGCCCATTCCAGCCTTGTGTAGGTCTACAATCTTGTCCCTGACATCCTTGGAGAGCTCTTTGGTCTTGGCTATGGTGGAGAGTTTGGAATCTGATTGATTGATTGCTTCTGTGGACAGGTGTCTTTTATACAGGTAACAAACTGAGATTAGGAGCACTCCCTTTAAGAGTGTGCTCCTAATCTCAGCTCGTTACCTGTATAAAAGTCACCTGGGAGCCAGAAATCTTTCTGATTGGGGGGTCAAATACTTATTTCCCTCATTAAAATGCAAATCAATTTATAAAATTTTTGACATGCGTTTTTCTGGATTTTGTTGTTGTTATTCTGTCTCTCACTGTTCAAATAAACCTACCACTAAAATTATAGACTGATCATTTCTTTGTCAGTGGGCAAACGTACAAAATCAGCAGGGGATCAAATACTTTTTTCCCTCACTGTACATATCCTTAAAAAATATATTTCCCTTTATTACTTTCCAACCCCACCTAGTGAACAACAATGCTTAGACCCCTACTTAAACATACTATATACATTTTATGGACACAGTCAATAATTATATTTTGTTTGTTTTTACTCCTGAACTTCCTCCGATCATTTTCATGATGTCCATCTCGTATGCTTCTATATGCCTTATCTTTCTAACTGTGCTCTTTCACAAAAGCTCACAATATATAACCTATATACTTATTATGGACATAGGATGTCTTACACTATTTATGTTGTTGTTATTACTCCCATCCTTCAGCTCCATTCAACACCTCCCATCTATCACTTAACACCATCCATATTGGATTTCTATTTGCCATATATTTTTCAACTGTACTGTGATGTTTTACAAAAGTTCTGAACCTTTCTATTCTCATAGTTTCTACAGTTTGTGAATTGAAAATAAACATCTTTGCTAAAAGTATTATAATATTATTGATCGATTGACTATGACTTTTCAGATCACCCAGTAGTGCTATCTGCAGGGTCAGCTCCATGCAAATATTGCAATCCTTCAGCCATTCCTGGATCTGTGTCCAGAAACAAGCTACAAATGGACAGTACCAAAACAAATGATCTAATGATTCTGTCTCTTCACAGGCAAATCTGCAGAGCTGGGAAGATTGTATCCCCCATACAAATATCATTCTATTGGTAGCAAGAATTTTATATAATAATTTAAATTGAAAAATTCTAAGTTTTGAATCCGGCGTTGTTTTGCGTATCAGTTCATAAACACTATGCCATGGAATCGGTATGTCAAAAATCTCTTCCCAACTATTTTGCAATCTATATGGGACGGCTGTCAATCTTTTGGTCCTTAAATGAAACTGGTAAACTTCTTTATTTATCACAATTTTCTTTAACCAATTATGTTCTTTAGAGCAGACATTTCCATATGTTTTTGTTAGCTGCATGTGCGACATAACTCCACCATTCCTACCGATAATATATTTTATGAAGATTATACCTTTTTTAAACATTTTCTCAAAAAAGAACAGTTTTTTTTATCAATTAGTACATTTGAGTTTAACCACAATATTTGTTGCAATATTTGTTCTATCATTTCTGGAGGATTAAATTGAAATTGCAACCAACTTTCTATGGCTTGTTTTAGAAATAGTGATATTTGGGAGACTATTTCCTTTTCAAATACCTGAAAGTGAGGGGTTGTAATCTGAATAAAGGGGAAAAGTCCCTTCTTGAACATTGGGTGAGACAATCTTACTAGTTTACTAGAGAACCAGTTCGGATTTAAGTATAATTTTTGTATGACTGAAGCTTTTAGTGACAGGTCTAATGCTTTAATATTTAATAATTTCTGTCCTCCGAATTCATATTCATTATATAAATAGGCCCGTTTAATTTTGTCTGGATTGCCGTTCCAAATAAAATTGAATATTTTTTTCTCATATAATTTAAAAAACTGTTCACTAGGCGTAGGCAAGACCATAAGCAAATAGGTACAGTGAGGGAAAAAAGTATTTGATCCCCTGCTGATTTTGTACGTTTGCCCACTGACAAAGAAATTATCAGTCTATAATTTTAATGGTCGGTTTATTTGAACAGTGAGAGACAGAATAACAACAAAAAAATCCAGAAAAACGCATGTCAAAAATGTTATAAATTGATTTACATTTTAATGAGGGAAATAAGTATTTGACCCCCTCTCAATCAGAAAGATTTCTGGCTCCCAGGTGTCTTTTATACAGGTAACGAGCTGAGATTAGGAGCACACTCTTAAAGGGAGTTCTCCTAATCTCAGCTTGTTACCTGTATAAAAGACACCTGTCCACAGAAGCAATCAATCAATCAATCAGATTCCAAACTCTCCACCATGGCCAAGACCAAAGAGCTCTCCAAGGATGTCAGGGACAAGATTGTAGACCTACACAAGGCTGGAATGGGCTAGAAGACCATCGCCAAGCAGCTTGGTGAGAAGGTGACAACAGTTGGTGCGATTATTCGCAAATGGAAGAAACACAAAATAACAGTCAATCTCCCTCGGCCTGGGGCTCCATGCAAGATCCCACCTCGTGGAGTTGCAATGATCATGAGAACGGTGAGGAATCAGCCCAGAACTACACGGGAGGATCTTGTCAATGATCTCAAGGCAGCTGGGACCATATTCACCAAGAACAATTGGTAACACACTACGCCGTGAAGGACTGAAATCCTGCAGCGCCCGCAAGGTCCCCCTGCTCAAGAAAGCACATATACAGGCCCGTCTGAAGTTTGCCAATGAACATCTGAATGATTCAGAGGAGAACTGGGTGAAAGTGTTGTGGTCAGATGAGACCAAAATTGAGCTCTTTGGCATCAACTCAACTCGCCGTGTTTGGAGGAGGAGGAATGCTGCCTATGACCCCAAGAACACCATCCCCACCGTCAAACATGGAGGTGGAAACATTATGCTTTGGGGGTGTTTTTCTGCTAAGGGGACAGGACAACTTCACCGCATCAAAGGGACGATGGACGGGGCCATGTACCGTCAAATCTTGGGTGAGAACCTCCTTCCCTCAGCCAGGGCATTGAAAATGGGTCGTGGATGGGTATTCCATCATGACACTGACCCAAAACACATGGCCAAGGCAACAAAGGAGTGGCTCAAGAAGAAGCACATTAAGGTCCTGGAGTGGCCTAGCCAGTCTCCAGACCTTAATCCCATAGAAAATCTGTGGAGGGAGCTGAAGGTTCGAGTTGCCAAACGTCAGCCTCGAAATCTTAATGACTTGGAGAAGATCTGCAAAGGGGAGTGGGACAAAATCCCTCCTGAGATGTGTGCAAACCTGGTGGCAAACTACAAGAAACGTCTGACCTCTGTGATTGCCAACAAGGGTTTTGCCACCAAGTACTAAGTCATGTTTTGCAGAGGGGTCAAATACTTATTTCCCTCATTTAAATGCAAATGAATTTATAACATTTTTGACATGCATTTTTCTGTATTTTTTTGTTGTTGTTCTGTCTCTCACTGTTCAAATAAACCTACCATTAAAATTATAGACTGATCATGTCTTTGTCAGTGGGCAAACGTACAAAATCAGCAGGGGATCAAATACTTTTTTCCCCTCACTGTAAACTGGGATAATACTAAAGAGTTAATCAGGGTGATTTTTCCACAAATTGACAGGTATTTACCTTTCCATGGTAGCAAGATCTTATCTATTTTTGCTAACTTTATATTACATTTTTCGGAGTGAGATCATTTATTTCATTTGGGATATGTATTCCGAGTATATCCACATCACCATCAGACCATTTAATTGGTAAACTACATGGTAATGTAAAAATTGTTTTTTTGAGTGATCTAATACGTAATATTGTACATTTATCATAATTTGGTTGTAATCCAGAGAGGTTAGAAAATGTATCTAGATCCTCTGAGGATGTGGAGGGATTCAAGTTTTTAAGCCTTGGATTTCTTATCCCTTTATTATTGTTGGATCTGATTTTAATAGCTAACATCTCGATGGCAATAATAAATAGATATGCCGATAGTGGACAACCTTGTTTCACTCCTCTTGACAGTTTAAAACCTTCTGAGAAATAGCCATTATTTACTATTTTACACCTAGGGTTACTATACATGATTTTAACCCAATTTATAAAGAGATTGTCCAAAATGGAAATGCTCCAGGCATTTAAAAATAAACCCCAGTCGAACTTTATCAAATGCCTCTCCAATGTATCGCCCATGTAAAAAACCTGTCTGATTAGAATGAATAATGTCCGACAATACCTTTTTAATTCTATGCGCTATACATTTTGCATCACAACACTGAAGTGTAAGGGGCCGCCAATTATATTTTCAACTTGTATCCTGTTTCAGTAATAATGAAATCAGACCTTCTTCTTGAGTATCTGATAATCTACCATTTACATAGGAGTGGTTAAAACATGCTAATAACGGTCCTCTGAGTATATAAAAAAAGGTTTGGTATACCTCGACTGGTATGCCATCCAACCCTGGAGTTTTCCCAGACTTAAAGTCTTTAATTGCATCCAGAAGTTCCTCCTCTGTAATTTCACCTTCACATGAGTCTTTCTGTATGGCTGTTAATTTTACATTATCAATAGAAAAAAATCTCTACAATTTGCTTCAGTTAGAGGAGATGGAGGCGACTGAAATGAAAACATGTGCTTAAAGTACTTTGTTTCCTCCTTCAAAATATCATTTGGTGAATCATGGGTGACTCCGTCATTTGTAACCAGTTTCAATAAATTATTTTTGGTAACATTCCTATGTTGAAGATTAAAAAATAATTTGGTGCATTTTCCCCCATATTCCATCCAGTTTGCTTTATTTGTATAATATATTACACTTGATCTTTCTTGAATAAGTTTCTCCATTTCTTTTTGTTTTTCCTCTAATTTATTCTGAGCCTCTGTTACAGTTTTTATTGCTATATATCTGTTCTGTTAGACCTTCTATTTCCTTTGTTAGTGTGGACTCTTTTGACCTAAATTGCTTTTGTTTTCGAGATGAGTACTGAATTGCATGGCCTCTAAAGGCACATTTAAAGGTGTCCCATACAATAAGGGGATTTGCTGTACCTATGTTATGTCGGAAAAAATCTGTTATAAATTCCTCTGTCCTAGTTAAAAACAAGTTATCATCCAATAGGCTTTGATTAAATTTCCAATATCCTCGCCCACGTGGAAATTCAGTAATAGTAATGTAAATGCCAATTATATGATAGTCCGACCGCATTCTGTCCCCTATCAACACTTTTAAAACTTTTGGTGCCAACGAGAATGACATAAGAAAGAAGTCAAGAGGACTAGCTTGATTGATTTATAATTTATTATTATTATATTGAGTCTCCGCTATGTACAGTGGGGAGAACAAGTATTTGATACACTGCCGATTTTGCAGGTTTTCCTACTTACAAAGCATGTAGAGGTCTGTCATTTTTATCATAGGTACACTTCAACTGCAAGAGACGGAATCTAAAACAAAAATCCAGAAAATCACATTGTATGATTTTTAAGTAATCCATTTGCATTTTATTGCATGACATAAGTATTTGATACATCAGAAAAGCACAACTTAATATTTGGTACAGAAACCTTTGTTTGCAATTACAGAGATCATACGTTTCCTGTAGGTCTTGACCAGGTTTGCACACACTGCAGCAGGTATTTTGGCCCACTCCTCCATACAGACCTTCTCCAGATCCTTCAGGTTTCGGGGCTGTCGCTGGGCAATACAGACTTTCTGCTCCCTCCAAAGATTTTCTATTGGGTTCAGGTCTGGAGACTGGCTAGGCCATTGAGATGCTTCTTACGGAGCCACTCCTTAGTTGCCCTGGCTGTGTGTTTCGGGTCGTTGTCATGCTGGAAGACCCAGCCACGACCCATCTTCAATGCTCTTACTGAGGGAAGGAGGTTGTTGGCCAAGATCTCGCGATACATGGCCCATTCCATCCTCCCCTCAATACGGTGCAGTCGTCCTGTCCCCTTTGCAGAAAAGCATCCCCAAAGAATGATGTTTCCACCTCCATGCTTCACGGTTGGGATGGTGTTCTTGGGGTTGTACTCATCCTTCTTCTTCCTCCAAACACGGCAAGTGGAGTTTAGACCAAAAAGCTCTATTTTTGTCTCATCAGACCACATGACCTTCTCCCATTCCTCCTCTGGATCATCCAGATGGTCATTGGCAAACTTCAGACGGGCCTGGACATGCGCTGGCTTGAGCAGGGGGACCTTGCGTGCGCTGCAGGATTTTAATCCATGACGGCATAGTGTGTTACTAATGGTTTTCTTTGAAACTGTGGTCCCAGCTCTCTTCAGGTCATTGACCAGGTCCTGCCGTGTAGTTCTGGGCTGATCCCTCACCTTCCTCATGATCATTGATGCCCCACGACGTGAGATCTTGCATGGAGCCACAGACCGAGGGTGATTGACCGTCATCTTGAACTTCTTCCATTTTCTAATAATTGCGCCAACAGTTGTTGCCTTCTCACCAAGCTGCTTGCCTATTGTCCTGTAGCCCATCCCAGCCTTGTGCAGGTCTACAATTTTATCCCTGATGTCCTTACACAGCTCTCTGGTCTTGGCCATTGTGGAGAGGTTGGAGTCTGTTTGATTGAGTTTGTGGACAGGTGTTTTTTATACAGGTAACAAGTTCAAACAGGTGCAGTTAATACAGGTAATGAGTGGAGAACAGGAGGGCTTCTTAAAGAAAAACTAACAGGTCTGTGAGAGCTGGAATTTTTACTGGTTGGTAGGTGATCAAATACTTATGTCATGCAATAAAATGCAAATTAATTACTTAAAAATCATACAATGTGATTTTCTGGATTTTTGTTTTAGATTCCGTCTCGCACAGTTGAAGTGTACCTATGATAAAAATTACAGACCTCTACATGCTTTGTAAGTAGGAAAACCTGCAAAATCGGCAGTGTATCAAATACTTGTTCTCCCCACTGTATATCTCACTAGATCAGGATATTTAAGCCTCCATATATCTACTAGTTCTAATGTATCCATGACATTCACGATTTCCTTAAGAGCATGAGGGTGGTAGTTTGTAGTGTGATTTCCTTTACGGTCCATTGAGCTATTTAAAACAGTATTATAATCCCCCACCATAATAATAGAGTCTTGAATTGCTTGCAAGGTCGATAATTTATTATATATATTTTCAAAGAAGTGTGGATCATCATTATTTGGTCCGTAAAGGTTAATGAGCCATATTTGTTTATGGTCCAATAACATATTTAAAATAATCCATCTACCTTGCATATCTTTTTGGACAATTGCACATTCGGATCGAAATTACTGATAATTAATATCATCACCCCTTTTGAGTTTCTTAGCCCATGGGAATAGCTACTTTCCTTACTGAGGAGTTGGCAACACTGGCCAGGTGCTACCATACAGTTTGAGATGAATGCATGTAACAGTAACCACGTTTCCTTCCAGTTTTTATGCGAGTAAAGTCCTACCGGAGAAAAAAAATAAAATAAAAACATGACAGTGGTGATTGAAACAGGACGTTTTCGTACAATTTTATAAATGCAGACAGATCATTTGTTCGTTCGACATGTTGGGATCTTTTTGTGTCTGTAAAATGTATTATGCGGGAAAAGACTGTGGAAACGCATTTATGTGCAAATTATATTGATATAATAACCATCATATCGAAGTAAACTTGGAGTCTTGCGATGATATGGTGTTGGTGTGTGGTCCTCCCACTACGACTCGGGAAACCATGCAGTTTATTAGGCTACAGATGAAATAAATTATGATGAACTTCACAGGGTGTTGAAAGTGCACAGTGATGAGCTTGATGCTGCTTTCCAATAAATATCGAGGGTCATGGTGACATGATGCTTGACTGCCGTTTGACAAATAAAAATAGTCTCGCTCTTCTCCATAATAATCTCATCATGTAGGTTAGCGTACCCGCACTGTATCTGCCAGCTGTTGGCTAGAGCGCACGTGACGAGACCACAGTAGGCACATTTGCTATTTAACGCAATAGTTTTTGTAACAAAACTATCCATAGGGTTTTAAATGCGATGGAATAACATTGGACTTCATATTTTTATTCGGTACATGAAAACTGAAGTGAAAAAGTACATTGTGTACACTGTAATAGTGCACTGATTTCTGAGCGAACCAATCAAAGCTCAAGCCAATTGTTGCGGGAATATTGCACCAACAAACTGACTCCTGTCCAGACCAGTGTCTCACAACTCTCCCTCACTGTGTACCACGTGAGTCGCATCTGCCAGTCTACCATTCTTGGCCCAGGAACTCAATCCTCACCTGAGGCCTAGGCTGGACTCCTAGATATGACACAACCCTCTGGAAGCCAATGGAGATGCGTGACTTCTGAAATTATTCCCAAATAAACTCTACTCCTCTGCCTAGTTTCAGTCTTAGACATACAGTAGGTGTTTATACATTTGAAATTCATGTTGAAATTTTTTTATGAGATATTGTATAGTTTTTTTCTTGCTTATCAGCCTTACTGTAAGAACAGAGTCCATGAGTTTCTGAAGAATTTAATCGACCAGTCTCTCAGTTCATGTGGCCAAATTTGACCTGTTAACCTAGTATTATTGACCATGTGGCACAGGCAACCATAAAGTCTGCTAATACATAAAACAAAACAAAAATGTTTAAAGGCCCAATGCAGCTGTTTTTATCTCAATATCAAATCATTTCTGGGTAACAATTAAGTACCTTACTGTGATTGTTTTCAATTAAAATGGTCAAAAAGAAACAAAAGTCGCTTCTTAGCAAAGAGCAATTTCTCCAGCAAAAATTTTGCTAGGACTGTCTGGGAGTTGTGTGAGTGGGGAGGGGAAAAACTAGGATGTTATTGGCAGAGAGGTTTGGAACTCTATTTCGTATTGGTCTATTAACTAACCTGTACCCCTGCACATTGACTCAGTACCGGTACCCCCTGTATATAGCCTCGTTATTGTTATGTAAATGTATTGTGTTACTTTTGTATTAATTTTTTATTTTGTTTATTTGGTAAATATTTTCTTAACTCTATTTCTTGAACTGCATTATTGGTTAAGGGCGTGTAAGTAAGCATTTCACGGTAAGGTCTACACCTGTTGTATTCGGCGCGTGTGACAAATAAAACGTGATTTGATTTGATAGACGTCACAAGGCAGGCCAAAACTCCATCCCACCAAAACAGGCTGAAATTCCAGGTGGTCTTTTCAAACTGCTCTTACACTAAAAGGGCATTATCATCATTTTCACAATTTCAAAGTATTATTCCAACCTCAGTGTGGAAATATATATAAAACACAGGAAAATCACTTTTGACTGCACTTGGCCTTTAATGAGTAAAAACATCATAGTATTAGGAATTTCGTAGTAAGTCATGTCAATGAGTCAGTCAAATTTGTATTGTTTAATAAGTAAATAATAAATGATCACTACCTAAAGAATTCAATTCACCACTCTATTTAGTCCAGAGTTGTCCTTGGTCAGGTCACATGGTCAGGAAAAAAAATAACCTGTCTCACTGGCCTTAACCAAAGATGGTGGTATATACTTAATCTCTATACTGTAATTACGTTAAAATGTTTGGGAATCGGCTATTGAAAGTGTTAAGAAGGAAAGCCCACCACACTGGGGTAGTAATAAACCGGAGGTGATTTAGAACAACTCTGGATTCTGATTAGCTGCTTGGAAGGAAAGTCACCCAAATGCTGAGAGGCTGAGAGAGAGAGAGGCTGAGTGAGGGAGAGAGAGAGGCTGAGAGGGAGAGAGAGAGAGAGAGAAAATTCCTAGAGGATCTGAACGGGAGCATAGGCTACTAGTCCCTGAGCTGCTGATTTAAACAGGACACTCAGAAGAGTAGCGGGATACTTAGTTGATGGATCTTTCTTGAGGCGTTGAATACTTAGGGTAACTGGATTTATTTTGTTCAAAGAGTCTCATTGTGGATTGTGAGAATAATTACATTACATGTTATTTTCCTATGTGCAGGGTTTCGCAAATAAAAACAAATCCAACCAAATTGCTGGATTTCTAGGTTTTCTGTTTTCACTGAGGGATTGGCTTTAAAGATGATCTTGACTCGTTTTTGTCGGATCCTTAACTAACTCAGACAGGTAGGTGAGAATGCATGTTACTGTATGAACCGTTTACATAATGACATAATAATTGGGCTGTTTTTATGTGTTTTACCTTTAGATGATCTTACAGGGTGAGTTGGGGAGAACTATTTCCATGTCCTATTGTTGTGCAATTAATTAATAACTTTGTTAAACTGCCTGTTTATGTGCTGAATAACCTTACTGTACCTTAAATACTGTAACTGGAGGGGTTGGTTTCCTTGAGCAGGGTTTAATATAATGATTCGCTCAATTTGGGTTTGGTTCAGTAATACTTGCTAAGTCATGCCCCCCTTTTAAAGCTTTGCCACACTAGGAGATATTGCTGGTGAAGTGTTTTTCACTGTACATATTTATTTTATGTGCTAAGCATTTGAGAATGCAATTTATAGTAAATTGGGCACTATCAGTTATAGGCATGACCTGCAATGGCACCAGACGGAGTGGGAACGGGGTCAAACCTCTGATCTAACCTTTGAGTGAGGACCTAAAAATAATCATGCTAATTTAAGATACAACAGTAATAAAACTGACAACATATATAACAGGACATAGCTGTGTGTGTGTGTGTGTGTGTGTGTGTTAGGTGGTGTGTTATTTATATATTTTTTGTGAATAGCACGTGTGAGGGAGGGTAGACTGGAGGAGTTGTTGACACACGACTGTCTCTAAACTAAACTACGGGTATTACAGGAGCCGCTGTTCATGGAGATCTGGACACTTCTATGCCTGGCTCATATATCACAGGTAACACTGATTTATAATTAAAAACAACATACCCTTAACTATTATGTATGTCAGCATTTTCCAAACTCAGTCCTGGGGACCCCAAGCGGTGTACATTTTTGTTTTTGCCCTAGCACTACACAGCTGATTCAAATGGTCAACTCATCATTAAGCTTTGACTATTTGAATCAGCTGTGTAGTGCTAGGGCAAAAAACAAAAATGTGCATCCCTTGGAGTCCCCAGGACTGAGTCTGGGAAACGCTGCTGTATGTGTTTACTATTTTCTGTCTAGCTAGCTAATCTAGTTTATGTAGTTCATGGGACTTTTCAAAACGTTATTTGCTTTTACGTATATGGAATGCTGATTATAATATACCTTTTTGGGCAGTAATAGAGGTGAGAGAGATATTTTGTGTAAAGTATGTAGTGATCAATGCATCTGGTAAATGCTATGTTACAAGGTTAGCCCATCTAGATCAAAGACTCCTCATCTTATGGAAACATAGAACGGGGTGGCCAACTCTTGACTAGATTGTACCACGATTAGTTGCTTATTTGACTTGGGTGTGTTAGTTCAGGGTTTCACATTCCTGACCCAGAATGTAGTTTATGGACCCAGAGAGCCAATGACCCAAACTGTGGATTTGCAGTATCTACTGAATAGCATTAGCTAGCATTGTTGAGGTCAGGCAGTGGGAGTGGTAGGTAGGACCCCTGTTAGTATGCTCCAGATATCAAGCCAAAACCAACTCTTAAGTTACTGCAAACCAGATGGTATAACAGCACAGTATCTTAAAAACATTACTGTCTAAAGGTATCACATTGCAATTGTTTGGAATTTAGCTTTTATCGCTCCACTGTGGAGTTAGTAAATCAACAATATGGTCATGGCAGCATACCCAGATAACTTAGGACATTGTTTTGGAACATTCTGAACCTCAGTCTGGGCCTAGGCCAGATACTGTAATTATGTGATAAATGTAATTATTGAATGTTATCTACTGTGTATTATTATAGCTGCCCTGCAGGAATTGAAGCCACTACTGACGACCCCAGCGATGGAGGAGGCGGCGAGGCCTGTAGAGAAAGGGGCTACTCTTACATCCCGTCTCTCCAGAGCACTCGATCTCCTCACTGGGGACATGCGTGTGTATGGAGAATGGATCAAAAGTAAGAAGTTCAATATATTAAAATATATTATAATAAAGTAAATATATAAAAATCCGGGCCTTAAAGTCCCATGCACTGCTGGGTCATGTTAAGTAAGGCACACGGTAGAAAAACGTTTTGCAGTGGGAAACGTAAATCTGTGTTCTTATTGGACACGTTTAGGTAGTCCCTCCCTGTTTTACTCTGTTTCAAACATTTACTCCTCACTGAACATGACCCATGTTTTCATCCTTATCCTCTAATCAGAGACTGATTCAGAGAGTGGACCCAATGGTCAATCAATGACTGCCTGTCTGTCTGTCTCTGTTGCAGAGCAGGTTGTGGTGGTCCAGGTGGTGGACTGGGTCCTACGTGGGGTGGCCCAGGTCATGTTTGTCAACAACCCCCTCAGTGGGCTGCTCATCACGTTTGGCCTGGTGCTGCAGAACCCCTGGTGGGGCCTGAACGGACTGCTAGGATCCCTCGCTTCCACACTGTCTGCACTCCTGATTGGACAAAACAGGTAAGCCTATGGCCAGTAATCTACTTCCTATCATAAGTTGAATGCACCAATTTGTAAGTCGCTCTGGATAAGAGCGTCTGCTAAATGATGTAAATGTAAATGTATTAGGCCTAATATGGATATCCCTGGCAGAAGTCTCACACAGCCAGAGGGGTATGCTGCATAGCAGGATCAATGAGTTAGTATTTTGCTTTTTTAGAAGGATAAGCTTGAAATGGGCATGGTCTAACTCAACAACCGAAAAAGATCTAAGTATAGCTTTCTTAATGAACCAGATGTTTATCAAAGTTAGTTGGCTAACTCATAGATCCTGGTTTGTAGTATACCCCTCAGGAGTTGTAATCTTGAATATGCTTTGCACACTAAGGTTGGTGTGGGGAAGTCTGCTTGTCTCAGTTTGAAACTCACACTAGCTGTATCAATATCTCGAAATACCTCCCACTCACTTGGTCTTTTTTGCACCCAACATTTCTCAATATCATTGTATTTCTTTGTAGCTGTATCTTTTCTGATTTGTTTGTGCTTTCTGTACTTCAGGGGGGCCATATCTGCTGGTTTATATGGCTACAATGGGACCCTGGTTGGAATGCTGATGTGTGTCTTCTCAGCCAAAGGGGACTGGTACTGGTGGCTTCTGCTCCCTAATATGTTCACGTCCATGTTATGGTATGTTACAGTAAGAATGTAAGGGAGAGTGGGGTAAGTTGAGCCATTTTTTTTACATTCAGCATCACTCCGTCAAGGGAAATATAGGATTCTATCAAAAATATCTACATATATTTCAGGATGTTGTGTATCCCTGGAAATAATCAGAATTCATGTAAACATTCCAGTTTTGAAAACGTAGCTTGTCCAAAAAAATGTGGTCTCTTGGCACAACTTACCCCAGGTATGGGACAGGGTACTTTAAGTTAAGCCGCCTACACATTTCTGTACTGAATGAAATATTACCATTACTTTTTTAAAACCATGTCTATCTTTATTTACCAAACACAATTCATTTACATTTACATTTTAGTCATTTAGCAGACGCTCTTATTCAGAGCAACTTACAGTTAGTGAGTGCATACATTTATTAATTTTTTTTTCATACTGGCCCCCCGTGGGAAACAAACCCACAACCCTGCTCTACCAACATCCCTGCCGGCCATTCCCTCCCCTACCCTGGACGACGCTGGGCCAATTGTGCGCCGCCCCATGGGTCTCCCGGTCGCGGCCAGCTACGACAGAGCCTGGATTTGAACCAGGATCTCTAGTGGCACATTACATAATAAATACATAATAGTATAATCAGCATAGAAATTAAGTTTACCATTTAACAGATTGACCAATGGTGTTTATATAAATAGTGAAGAGAACAGGTCGCAAAATTGACCCCTGTGGTACACCTTCATGTAGTTCAAGAAATTCAGATTTAACCCCATCAATCACGATGGCCTGAGTTCTGTCACTAATATAATGAAACCATGGAACAGTCAATGCTCAGGCCTATCGTGGACAACTTATTCAATAAAATAGCATGATCAACAGTATCAAAAGCTTTAGACAGATCCACAAACAAAGCAGCACATTTAGTTTGTGTCTAAAGCATTGACAAGATCATTAACAACTAAAGTGGTTGCTGTAATAGTGCTATGCCCAGGCCTAAACCCTGGTTGGTTTACATTCAGAATACATTTCTCAGATAAAAAAGAGCAAAGTTGTACATTTACCAAGGATTCAAGAATCCTAGCTAGACAAGGAAGCCTTGAAATGGGGTGATAATTATTAAGATCACTACTATCCCCACCCTTATGGAGTGGTAGCACAAGGATTTCCAAACTTTTTGAATATTTCCTGATAACTATGTTAAATAAAAAAGTTGGGTTATTGAGGCAACAATGATGGGCACTGCACAGTTACGTAGACCAGGATCCAATTGGTCGGCCCCTGTGGATTTCTTGTTGTCTATTACTAGCAAATCATCTATGACTTATTTTTCTGTAAATAGCCTAGAAGAAAAGCTTTGACTATCATTTCTCTGATCATTCAGCAAGTTTCAACCCAATATCATTGTGAATAGGCTTAGAAGTTATTTGGAATAAAATGGTGATTAAATGCATCAATGATGGCATTTTTTTCTGTAATGAGGCCAGTGTCTGAATTAATTTGTTGTGGCAGAGAAGAGGAAGTAGAACCCTTCAGGGATTTGACAGTTTTCCAGAATTTGCCAGGTTCTCATTACAATCCAAAAGAGCGGTTACATAATAATCAGATTTTGCCTTTCTGATTTGTCTTACATATCTGCAAAATGTCTCAAAGCTAAATCAGGTTCAGGGATAGCTGAAATACAATGAAGGTCACTAAAATAAAGATCATGAAAAAATAATAATTTTTAAAAGCCTGTTCACTGAAGTTTTTAAAGTTCCTCTTTGTGATGACTGGTTCTCTGTAGCTCAGCTGGTAGAGCACGGCGCTTGTAACGCCAGGGTAGTGGGTTCGATCCCCGGGACCACCCATACACAAAAATGTATGCACGCATGACTGTAAGTCGCTTTGGATAAAAGCGTCTGCTAAATGGCATATTATTATTATTATAATGACATGAGGATAATATTTTTGTATTCTCACATCTCTAACACAAACAACTGGACAATGGTCACTAATGTCTTGGGCAAAGACACCAGTAGAAACATTTCTCTGGTGTATTTGTTAAAATAAAGTCAATCAGAGTTGACTTCGAAGGTTCTTCGGGTTGGGGCGTGTAGGGTCAGTCACCAGCTGGGTTAGGTTTAGATCATTACATGGCTTTTAGATTGTCTGAAGCCTGCATTTCCCAATCATAATTTAGGTCACCCAGGATAACTTCTGATTTTAATAAAAGCAGACAAAAAAATTGGTTAACTCCTCGAGTGCACAAAGGTTAGCCGAGGGAGGACAGTAGACCCCTATAACCGTTATGGATACATTTTTCCCTACACAAAGCCTTAAAAATAGTAGCTAACATTTTTGGGCAAGGGAAATGGATTTCAGGGAAGAGACCGACATTGTTTTTAATATGAATGGCCACTCCACCACCTCTACCCTGTCTGTCAGCTCTGAACACATTATAACCCTCAATATTAATATCAGAGTCCAGAATGTCCCCAGAGATCCACGTTTCAGTCAATACCAGAATGTCTGCATAGCCCAGATCATGATGTAATCCAGTTTAGGTAGTAAGCTGCTAATGTTCAAATGCATCTACCCAAGTCATTTACGATTTTTAAAGTCACATTGAGTCTCCAACTCAAAGAAGCTACGTTCAATAGGTGGTTGCAGGTCCTGTCTGATGGTTGATATAGTTGGTATGGCTATAAGATTGCATAGAACTGCACCATTTGGTCTATCCCTATTAGTAATAGAGGAAGGAGTAGAAATTGGAATTACTTTTCTAAGATTAGCACCATAGGGCCTAAGGCTGCATCCAATACCAGAGAAAACCAATGATGGAATGTTAAACTGACTTTACATGGGATTTGGTTGCTATAGTGCAACAGCCCAAGCCCTCTATGTGATTTGAAAACCGAGGGGGTATTCAAGTTTATGGAATTCATATTTGAACTAAAAGCACTGGGTGAGCAGACCACAGTGGACTTTCTCTTTTGAGATAACAATAGCAGATCTAAGAGTACGAATGGGTACAAGACTACAACTAACAACACCCCTGGCAGTATAGACAACAGTACGATGATAACACTTAGAAAGGATGGGAGGTATTACCTGAGTGGGGCTTGGTCTGTCCCTGAGTCAATATCTAAACGCGGCCTTGAAATGTGAAGAGAGGGTCCAGGCTCCTAGATGGTTTGGGTGGAGGCCATCATCTCTGTAGAGCATCTTTTGTTTCCAAAAGGTGTCAATTGTCAATAAGAGTTATGCCAACAGAGTGGCAGTAGTCTTTAAGCCAGATATGAAGTGCTAAGAGATAATCGGCTGCTTTTCAGAACCTTTCAGGGTGTTGATCAGCTCAATAAAATCCTTTCATTAGCTCTGATTTACCCTTTTTTATATAATTTGAACACAAAAAAATATATTTACATCTCACAAAAGTAGTGCACTGGGCCTTTACTAGTCTTGTAGGGGTCTCTGCAGGGCAGCCCTGGCCAGTCAGTCAGAGAGTGACGACACGGTGGCGAGGCAGTGGCACAACGACCAGGCTGAGGAGTAGAAAAGGAAAAGCTCTTAGTATGGTACCTATCCAGGATAACTTCAATGACTCAATTTGCTAACTCTGGATGTCGAGCTCATACATATATTCCTCAATAAGCTGACAGTTTCCACATTGGAAATTTGTCCGGTCAATATTATCCCGGAACAGTGCAAAATAGGTGCAGCTCCTACATTGGATGAAACGATCAACGATGTCTCTGAAGGTGGTAGCCGCCAATCTGGAAAAAGTAAGTTTCCCCGTATGGCGGAAAGTAGTAGATGCCATTTTGGAAAAAGTCAAAATCCACACAAATAAAATAGGTTGGCGAAGAATCAGCTAAAAGTCAATCAATCCACACAGTGTGATAGTTAGTTAGATTAAATCACACAATTTGTAGGATCACCACAGTTATAGGCAAGCCAGAACCCAACCACAGACTAGAAACCATCCAGCACTAGGACCCACAATAAACACAACCAAGGCACAAAACTGGCCAGCATTACAACAGCAAGGAGAGAGCGGTGACTTACTCAATGCTGGAGCCCATCAAAACAGCAATGCAACGGAGGCTGCTTTACTAGTGTGATAGCCAGGAGAGAAGCACCTTGGAGGGGATGTAGTTTCCGGTACAGGCCGGTGGAAGACTGGAGGGAGGCAAGCACTACACCGGGCCACGGGAGAGTCAAAGAGTAAATCCAAGTAGGCTAAACCAAGTGGAGTTCAAGTTTGGCAGTAGTTCAAAAACATCCAAGGCACAATGTAAAGTGGAAAGATGAAAACAGCAGTAGGCAGGTATCCGCTCAGATAATGCCCCAGAGCAGGCCCCAGTGCAGAGTAGGGTGCCCAGGTATATCCAAGTAGGCCTCAAAAGTTTCAGCAGACCTGTTTTGTATGTCTCCTTAAAAACGCTGTATACAATATTGCACTATTGTCCAATGTGTTCACAGCCAGCTGAAACTCAAATTGAATTCAACTGAAACACCCTAACTTCTAAATAATGACCCAACCCTCCATTTCATTGTATAATCATTTTCTTTTTTCCTCTACCTGATTACGATCATATTTCAAGCTTCTTGTTGTGTGTTCTTCACTTCCTGTTCCTGTGCAGTCCGATAGTCTCCAGTGCCCTGGGCTCAGTGTTCAGCAAATGGGACCTCCCTGTGTTCACTCTACCGTTCAACATCCTTATGTGTTTGCACATGGCTGCCATGGGGTCTAACCACCCCTACTTTCCAGAGGTAGGCCCAAAATACACACACAGAGGTACAGTGCCTTCGGAAAGTATTCAGACCCTTGGGGTGAATATTTTAGCAAGCCACTGTAATTGCTACCAAATGTGCTTCACCAAAGTACTGAGTAAAGGGTCTGAATACTTATGTAAATGTAATATTTTCAGTTAATTTTTTATAAATTAGCAAGAATTTATAAAAAAGAAAACTGTCTTTGCTTTGTCATTTGGGGTATTGTTTGTAGATTGAGGGGGGGAAAAACAATTTAATCAATTTTAGAATAAGGCTGTAACCTAACAATGTGGAAAAAGTCAAGGGGTCTGAATACTTTCTGAAGGCACTCACACACACTTAAATACCACGCACACATCTCCCAATATCCTAATACCCCCAGTTTCTACTTTCCCCAGGTGCTAATCCAGCCAAAGTCCTCCCTCCATCTGAACTCCACCTTGGCAGAACCAAGCATACCTCAGGTAGGACAGTACCCTGTATGGTGTCCATATTAGGACAGCCTCCAAGTCACAACACTGTAACCTTGTGTGTTTCTAAACAACCTCTCCAACATATTCTAGATGATTCTGTCACTTCAACGACTAACAAACAAAAATAGGTCAAACACATAATCCTCACGGATATAGTCCAAAGAAACAATTTCACTGAACTTTCCAAGAGCAGGAAATTAGATTTCTAACAAGAGTGTATTGAGTGGATGTAGGAATATGGTAGCTTAGCCTGTGGTGATAGCTTAGCCTGGTAGCCAGACCTGCTTCTGTTTTAGCCAACAATGTGGCCCTGTTTGGCAAGACAACAAAGTCACCACAGATTAATTGGCTGGAGTTTAAAGTAGATCTGGCAACCGGGCTAGGGAAGACCATGAGGTAGAAGTGACTAGTAACCACAGATCTAGGATCAGATTACCTTACTCCCAATCCTAACCCAAAGTGAGGAAGGGAAATAGATCTTACCCAGGATCAGTGGTTAGTGATAGCCTGCTTGTTGGTTACTTCCTGGTGCAGCTCTTGGTGGCGGTGCCAGTTGGCGTGGGTCAGGTGTACGGCTGTGACTGCCCCTGGATCGGAGGAATCTTCATCGTAGCCCTGCTGCTCTCCTCCCCAACCATCTGCATGCATGCTGTACTGGGCTCTATTATTGGCGTAGTGTCCGGTAAGAGACTTCCTCTCAGAGAATTGTGTACACCTGACCTCTAACCCCATAACATACTGTGGAAGTACTGATTGGGATACAAAACACATTTGGTTTTAATGGCTATACTGATTAACAATACCAATGGACATGCTCTTTAGAGATATAACCTATAATGGTATAATAAGTTGCATCACAGAACACAATAGGAGCTGTACTTTTTTTTTATCCACTGTGGGATCAAAATGTTGTCTTACGCGTGCGTCTCAATAAATAACTGGGGAGCATAACAGTTGCAAACATTACTTTTTCATGTACACCGAATTAGAAACATCGGAAGTATGCGATTGTTCTAGTGTTCATTAGTCAATTTTGAAGTTAAATTCAACATTTCCCAAACTGATTTGTTGTGCAACATCATGAAGCAAAATAATGCAGATGTCAGAAATATATTTGCAATTATTTCATCACAGGCTATATTTGGGGCCAGGAGTTTAACTAGGTACTAGGGCCAAGAGCTTTTCCTGGTCAAATCACATGGCCAGGGAAATCTGGACTTAGCTGGATTGTATGTCCTGTTCGATTATAGGTCTTGCTCTGGCTGCTCCTCTTGAGGACATCTACTCAGGACTGTGGGGCTACAACAGTTGTCTATCCTGCATCGCTATTGGAGGGGTGTTCTATGCACTGACATGGCAGAGTCATCTACTGGCTATTACCTGTGGTATGTTCATAAACAACACCTTCACCTTACTCAATACTGTCAGACAAGCAGTCTACTTCATTACCGCCCATTCTATGAAGCCAATTGTTGTTTTTCTACTTTCAGCCTTTTTCTGTACATACATAAGTTCGGCCATCTCAAATCTGATGCCCATAGTAAGTACTTACGTTTTTTATTTTATTCTTTGTCAACATGTAATGTACTGCTGCCACTAATTTGAATGCTGTGTACTTGTCTAATAAGTCAAACAAAAATGCATTTCAGCCTATAAAAAGTGAATATTATTGATTAGTTAGTCTTCCGGTAACTTATTTTATGTTGAGAGCTTTTGGTTACATAATGCAGTACAAGCAGCCGACCCCATACCATAATTAGCTGCAGTTGGTACTTCTGAATTAATGTATGAAACGTTCTTACCTAACCAGGGCAATTGTCTGAAGTGTCAGTGAGTCTGTTACATCACCCAGTAGACAATCAACAATACCTAGGGCCGTACGTATCAAGCATCTCAGAGTAGGAGTGCCAGGTAGATGACAGGTCCCGTCTGTCCATGTAATCTTATTCATTGGGATGTAAAATACAGAAATAATCCAAATAAGAATTATTATTCTGAGATGCTTGATGCATATGGCCCCTGATCTGGAATCTCTTAACTCTCCATCCACCATATCACCTGTTGTTTTCAGTTTGGGCTACCAGCATGCACCTGGCCTTTCTGCCTGTCCGCCCTCACCTTCCTCCTCATCACCACGGAAACCAGAGCCATCCACAGACTGCCTCTGTCGGCCGTGACGTACCCGGAGGAGAACAGGCGCTACTACAGAGAGAGGAGAGGCTCTATGAAAGTTGAAGATCACCAGGAGGATCAGCAGAACATCAGTAAAGAGGAGAAACTGCTGGAGGAGAGAGAAGAGATAAGGCCTCAGATCAGCCTGTCAGTAGAGTAGGGTGTATTCTGAGGATACGGAGTGAATAGCCTATCTCTCCGTGAATGCTAGTAGCCCATGGAAAAATTATAGGAAAATGTTAGCAAATGATAGTAAAGTCAACTCTGGAGTTTGAGACATTGAAAACATATTGGCTGGGATATCAATAGCTATTGTCTTACAGTCAAAGAAACCTCTGACTTCATTAATTTCAGCTTCCTCTAATGTTTTGAAAAGCACTGTTTTTCTATCCTGGAATCCACACTAAAAATGATTCCGGGCTAGAGTTTCACTATATTCCACAAATACTTTCGCAATGAGCCTAATAGCCTCTGGACTACAACAACTTTAGCATCCTTACATTGGACTCAATATTTTATTGTAGAATTTATAGTTTTGAATTGCTAGTACACCTTTTTAAATATGGGCTTTGGATTCAGCCTGCACCACTAATTTGTCATAACTTTATTGCTCAGTAGAGGGCAGCACTCACCAAGGGAAGCTGATGCTACTGCTGTGTCTGAAGGACACATTTTTGGAATCTCAAAATAAGTGCTGTTTATATTGAACAAATTCTGTTACAAGACTGTTTTCTTATTCTATTTATTAGATTAGTAGAGAGGTGAGGGGGGATACACGTGAACAGAAATACAACATTCCTTCTCTCTGGATGTGGAGAGGAATTTACAGTGCAGTAGATCGTCACAGCAGTTCAGCCAGTGAGGAGTTAAAGGGCGCTCTCATATAGTGCTCTACCAGCAAAACCAGGCTATTTTCAGACAGGTACTGTACATCACTGGCCTCGCCTCCTCTGCACTTGGAGGTAGACACATATTATTGGAGAGGACAGTGATGGATGTGAAGAAGACACATTTGTGAGAGATATTCTCTGAAACATGTCCACGATCCTCTCTCTTTGTTTCACCAGTCCCCTCCCAACATCAGGTGGGATGTGACTGCATAAACTATAGTGTGTGTGTGTGTGTATGTCTGTACATATTTTGTCTGTGTTAAACCGTGACACATGTTCACACGGTCCAGCTGCAGTGACAGTCACACTCCCAGACGTGTGTGAGAGTCGAAGCAGACAGGAGAGAGGGAGGGGAATAGAGCAGAAAGAAGAAGATGAGGGGTTGGGCGAGGAGATTTAGAAAAAGGATTACTAGACTAAAAATGAACTGAATCACGTTCTTGCTAGTCCTCTTCCTCACATCCTCCACACTCATAAAGACAGCCCTGGGAACTGGTCGTCACGAGTTACCACAGCCACAAAGTCATAATTATGGCTAAACCCGCCTATTTCTACAATGTATCTTCTTAAAATCTGATTTTAAAACTAACCTTACCCACACTGCTAACCTTATGCCTAACCTTAAATTAAGACCCAAAAGCTAGGCTAATTTTTGTTTGACTTTTTATTATATAGCCAATTGACTTTGAGGCTGTGGTAACTAGTGACAACCCTGGGGACTATTCCAAACACACCATCTCTCTAGCGATGGGTAGTTCTGATCGGATTCCTCAGGGACCACAGTGTCTGCTGCTTTAACTTCTCACACGTGTGCCAACCTCAGCGACTGATTTAGACTCGGAAAACCAGACAAACTCTCTACACTCAATCAAAAATCAAATGTATTTTATAAAACCCTTTTTTATATCAGCAGATGTCACAAAGTGCTTTACAGATCTCCACCCTAAAACCACAAAGAGCAAGCAATGCATAAGCACAGTGGCTAGGAAAAACATTAACTGATGAACAGGGAAGAGAGAAAACATAGAAGATACTTCAGGATGTGCAACCAGAGGGAAAAAAACTCGAGACCACCTTTACTTCACACACAGAGACTCGTACAAAGCTCTCCCTCGCCCCCCATTTGGCAAATCTGACCATAACTCTATCCTCCTGATTCCTGCTTATAAGCAAAAACTAAAGCAGGAAGCACCAGTGACTCAGTTAATAAGGAAGGGGTCAGATGATGCAGATGCTAAGCTACAGGACTGTTTTGCTAGCACAGACTGGAATATGTTCCGGGATTCTTCCGATAGCATTGAGGAGTACACCACATCAGTCACTGGCTTCATCAATAAGTGCATCGATGACGTCATCCCCACAGTGACCGTACGTACATACCCCAACCAGAAGCCATGGATTACAGGCAACATCCGCACTGAGCTAAAGGGTATAGCTGCCGCATTCAAGGAGCGGTACTCTAACCCGGACGCTTATAAGAAATCCTGCTATGCCCTCCGACGAACCATCAAACAGGCAAAGAGTCAATACAGGACTAAGATTGAATCGTACTACATCGGCTCCGACACTCGTCGGATGTGGCAGGGCTTGCAAACTATTACAGACTACAAAGGGAAGCAAAGCCGCGAGTTTCCCAGTGACACAAGCCTACCAGATGAGCTAAACTACTTCTATGCTCGCTTCGAGGCAAGCAACAATGAAGCATGCATGAGAGCATCAGCTGTTCCAGATGACTATGTGATCACACTCTCCGTAGCTGATGTGAGTAAGACTTTTAAGCAGGTCAACATTCACAAGGCCGCAGGGCCAGACGGATTACCAGGACGTGTACTCCGAGCATGCGCTGACCAACTGGCAAGTGTCTTCACTGACATTTTCAACATGTCCCTGACTGAGTCTGTAATACCAACATGTTTCAAGCAGGCTACCATAGTCCCTGTGCCCAAGAACACTAAGATAACCTGCCTAAATGACTACCGACCCGTAGCACTCACGTCTGTAGCCATGAAGTGCTTTGAAAGGCTGGTCATGGCTCACAACACAATTATCCCAGAAACCCTAGACCCACTCCAATTCGCATACCGCTGCAACAGATCCACAGATGATGCAATCTCTATTGAACTCCACACTGCCCTTTCCCACCTGGACAAGAGGAACACCTACGTGAGAATGCTATTCATTGACTACAGCTCAGTGTTCAACACCATAGTGCCCTCAAATCTCATCACTAAGCTAAGGACCCTGGGACTAAACACCTCCCTCTGCAACTGGATCCTGGACTTCCTGACAGGCCACCCCCAGGTGGTAAGGGTAGGTAACAACACGCTGATCCTCAACACGGGGGCCCCTCAGAGGTGCGTGCTCAGTCCCCTCCTGTACTCCCTGTTCACCCATGACAGCATGGCCAGGCTCGACTCCAACACCATCATTAAGTTTGCTGACGACACAACAGTGGTAGGCCTAATCACCGACAATGAGGAGACAGCCTATAGGGAGGAGGTCAGAGACCTGGCCGTGTGGTGCCAGGATAACAACCTCTCCCTCAACGTGATCAAGACAAAGGAGATGATTGTGGACTACAGGAAAAAAATAAGAGGACTGAGCACGGCCCCATTATCATCGACGGCCTGTAGTGGAACAGGTTGAGAGTTTCAAGTTCATTGGTGTCCACATCACCAACAAACTATCATGGTCCAAACACACCAAGACAGTTGTGAAGATGGCACGACAAAGCCTATTCCCCCTAAGGAGACTGAAAAGATTTGGCATGGGTCCTCGGATCCTCAAAAAGTTATACAGCTGCACCATCGAGAGCATCCTGACTGGTTGCATCACCGCCTGGTATGGCAACTGCTTGGCCTCCGACCGCAAGGCACTACAGAGGGTAGTGCGTACGGCCCAGTACATCACTGGGGCTAAGCTTCCTGCCATCCAGGACCTCTATACCAGGCGGTGTCAGAGGAAGGCCCTAAAAATTATCAGACTCCATTCACCCTAGTCATAGACTGTTCTCTCTGCTACCGCACGGCAGGCGGTACCGGAGCACCAAGTCTAGGTCCTAAAGGCTTCTTAACAGCTTCTACCCCCAAGCCATAAGACTCCTGAACAGCTAATCATGGCTACCTGGACTATTTGCATTTTTTACTTATTTTTTACTTAACACTTTTTTTTCTTTTCTTAAAACTGCATTGTTGGTTAAGGGCTTGTAAGTAAGCATTTCACTGTAAGGTCTACACCTGTTGTCTTTGGCGCATGTGGCAAATAACATTTGATTTGATTAGAGTTGTCAAACCCTGCTCTATTCCGATCAACACACTCCTGATATACACTAAATTACACTGGGCTCTGTAACCTTTCAGTAGCTGAATTGACTGTGACAGACAGTGTGTGAGTGGGATGAAGAGAGATGAGGTGGGTTGGTGTCACTTACTTTGGGAATGTACTGTCCTTTGTTAATGTGCTCTCAGCAATGTGACTCACCACCTCAAGGACTGCACTGACTAATTCCACATGAGCATGGGGGGAAGGTGGTGGACTGGGTTGAATCTGTGAAGGATAGCACTTACCACACACCATAATCTGTTCATCTATCATAGGTCAAACACTGATCAGAGGAAGAAAGATTAACTCCTGGGATTTTAACATTCATATTCATGCTTTCAGTTTTTCATTAGCCATGGCTCATGATATACAGTGCCTTCGGAAAGTATTCAGACCCCTTAACGTTTTCCACAGCCTTACTCTAAAATGGATTTAAAAAATAAAAGAATCACACAATACCCCATAATGACAAAGCAAAAACAAGTTTAGAATTTCTTGCAAATGTATTAAAAATAAAAAACATACCTTATTTACATACATATTCAGACCCTTTGCTATGAGACTCGAAATTGAGCTCAGGTGCATCCTGTTTCCATTGATCATCCTTGATGTTTCTTCAACTTGATTGGAGTCCACCTGTGGTAAATGCAATTGATTGGACATGATTTGGAAAGGCACACACCTGTCTATATAAGGTCCCACAGTTGACAGTGCATGTCAGATCAAAAACCAAGCCATGAAGTCGAAGGAATTGTCCGTAGAGCTCCAAGACAGGATGGTGTCGAGGCACAGATCTGGGGAAGGGTACCAAGAAATGTCTGCAGCATTGAAGATCCCCAAGAACACAGTGGCCTCCATTATTCTTAAATGGAAGAAGTTTGGAACCACCTAGACTCTTCCTAGAGCTGGCCGCCCGGCCAAACTGAGCAATCGGGGAAGAAGGGCCTTGGTCAGGGAGGGGACCAAGAACCTGATGGTCACTCTGACAGAGCTCCAGAGTTCCTCTGTGGAGATAGGAGAACCTTCCAGAAGGACAACCATCTCTGCAGCACTCCACCAATCAGGCCTTTACGGTGCAGGGATTAGGAGACTAGTCAGGATTGAGGCAAAGATGAATGGAGCAAAGTACAGAGAGATCCTTGATGAAAGCCTGCTCCAGAGCACTCAGGACCTCAGACTGGAGGCGAAGGTTCACCTTCCAACAGGACAACGACCCTAAGCACACAGCCAAGACAACGCAGGAGTGGCTTAGGGACAAGTCTCAGAATGTCCTTGAGTGGCCCAGCCAGAGCCCAGACTTGAACCTGATCGAACATCTCTGAAGAGACCTGAAAATAGCTGTGCAGCGACGCTCCCTATCCAACCTGACAGAGCTTGAGAGGATCTGCAGAGAAGAATGGGAGAAACTCCCCAAATACAGGTGTGCCAAGCTTGTAGCGTCATACCCAAAAAGACTCGATGCTGTAATCTCTGCCAAAGGTGCTTCAACAAAGTACTGAATATAGGGTCTGAATACTTATGTAAAAGTGATATTTCAGTTTTTTATTTTTAATAAAATGTGTACAAATTGTCATTATGGGGTATTGTGTGTAGATTGAAGAAACATTTTAAGGAATTTTAGAATAAGGCTGTAACATTACAAAATGTGGAAAAAGTCAAGGGGTCTGAATACTTTCCACAGGCACTGTATAAGTCAGACATTTTAGACAAATGTAATAGGAGTGATGCATATCATTTTGGGTACCACAGTAAAGAGTGCTGTAGTCCACAACAAGTCTGATGTAAACAACAGGCAAATAGCAGCAATCAGAGATTTCAGCACCATGGACAGTCGTCGTCTCAAGTGAAGCTGAAAAACATTTATGCGAGAGGAGGCCTACACAGGAAGCAAAAACCCTGAAGAGGCCCAACACAATGCTTGACTGTTTAGTCATATTGATTACAATTGCTAAACATTTAGAATTGTAAATATAAGAGAATACATCTGAAAATAGTGATTATTTGAAACTGTATACATGTGCCTTCCCACTACATGGCAAAAGTATGTGGACACCTGCTTGTCAAATATCTCATTCCATTCTCATGGGCATTAATTGGGAAATGGTCCCCCCCTTTGCTGCTATAACAGCCTCCACTGTTCTGGGAAGGCTTTCCACTAGATGTTGGAACATTGCTGCGGGGACTTGCTTCCATTCAGAAACAAGAGCATTAGTGAGGTTGGGCAATGATGTTGGGAGATTAGGCCTGGCTCACAGTCGGCGTTCTAATTCATCCCAAAGGTGTTCGATGGGGTTGAGGTCAGGGCTCTGTGCAGGCCAGTCAAGTTCTTCCACATTGATCTCGACAAACCATTTCTGTATGGACCTCGCTTTGTGCATGGGGGCATTGTCATGCTGAAACAGGAAAGGGCCTTCCCTAAACTGTTGCCACAAAGTTGGAAGCACAGAATCGTCTAGAATGTAATTGTATGTTGTAGCGTTAAGATTTTCCTTCACTGGAACTAAGGGGCCTAGCCCGAATCATGAAAAACAGCCCCAGACCATTAGTCCTCTTCCACCAAACTTTACAGTTGGCACTATGCATTTGAGCAGGTAGCGTTCTCCTGGCATCCGCCAAACTCAGATTCGTCAGTCGAACTGCCAGATAGTGAAGTGTGATTTATTACTCCAGAGAACGCATTTCCACTGCTCCAGAGTCCAATGGCGGCGAGCTTTACACCACTCCAGCCAACGCTGGGCATTGCACATGGTGATCTTAGGCTTGCGTGCAGCTGCTCGGCCATGGAAACCCATTTCATGAAGCTCCCGACGAACAGTTCTTGTGCTGACGTTGCTTTCAGAGGCAGTTTGGAAGTCAGTAGTGAGTTGCAACCGAGGATAGAATCTTTACGCGCTGCGCACTTCAGCACTCGGCGGTCCCGTTCTGTGAGCTTGTGTGGCCTACCACTTCACGGCTAAGCCGTTGTTGCTCCTAGATGTTTCCACTTCACAATAACAGCACTTACAGTTGACCGGGGCATCTCTAGCAGGGCAGAAATTTGATGAACTGACTTGTTGGAAAGGTAGCATCTTATGACGGTGCCACGTTGAAAGTCACTGAGTTCTTCAGTAAGGCCATTCTTCTGTCAATGTTTGTCTATGGAGATCGCATGGCTGTGTGCTCAATTTTATATACCTGCCAGCAATGGGTGTGACTGAAATAGCAGAGTCCACTAATTTGAATGGGTGTCCACATACTTTTGTCCATGTAGTGTATCAACCCTCAGGCAAATCACATAGACAAGAATAAAGGTATACAACAATTCTGTGTTGTACAGCAATGTGTTTCTGTGTGTGATAGCTTTTGTAGTTGGCTCCATAGTCCATAAATAGACCAGTGACAATACAGCCCTAGCATGTGACAATGACCATACTTAATTAGATTCAAATAAAGTACTGAAGTGTGACCGCATGCGAGTGTGCCCATTCTGCACGCTTGTCTTTGTGTATTATTGGTACACTTTGGCACGTGAGCCGTCCCCCCTGCCGCCCCCTCCAGCCATAGTCTCAGTGTGACACGACACATTAATAACTGTGATTTTCTATTCGAGGAGAGAAATAAAGACGAGAGAGATAGCGAGCTACGAGTACCACCAGTCCCAATGTTCCCGTGGGCGGATGGGAGAGTGAGAATACTGTGAATAGAACAGAATGTCCTGATTCATTACATTCTAGAACCATCCCTCTCTCTGCTGTAGAAGAGCTCCACTCCAGCCAGAGCCAGTGACGCTCCTGACTCCCCATGTTCAGACCAAATTTGTCTCCATTTCCTGTTGGAGTGAATGGGAGACTCCACTGGAAGATGGAGAATCCATCTCTCTCATTGGCTGTGGTGAGCATCATAGAAGAGGAAGCATGGCCATGTATGTCCGCTTTTTGTTCCATAACCATATACTGTTGTACACAACAACACAGGTCCTCACTTCAACTGTTGTGGATGTCCACGCTATACAATTCACACTGCTAGAGAAAACAACACAAAATAAGTATTGCAGGATACTCAAACGGTTCTTTTGAATCTATCACCAGTCCATTTCTATTCTATACTTTGTTCATATGAAGCACATCTAATCAAACCAGGTATCTAACAACCAGAGGAGCATCCTACATAACCTCAAATAAACACTTAGTTATTATGAAGTAGATTGAGAATGCATGATGTCACCATACTTTGAGCTTATCTCCTTATCTGTTCCCCTATTTAATATATTAATATAAGCCAGTTAGCAGACACTTTTATCTAAAGGGATTTACAGTCATGCTGCACACATTTTAAATAAGGGTGGTCCCGGGAATCGAACCCACTATGCTGGCGTTGCAAGCGCCATCCTCTACCAACTGAGCTTCAGAGTCTATATAGTAATATAAATGAATACTTGATTAGAAAACATTAACGATGAATTTCTCTGATCAGATAGCTCAAAGTGATTGTTATATCCAATGGTCCATGTCAGGGGGATACATAGCCTCTAGGGATGTCTATCTGTCAGTCTTCCGTCGGCAACCCTTGACAGCTCTGAGGATTCACCTCACTGGTCGTGACTGTTCCATGAGCTTCTGCTCAGAATTCCGGAAACGAGCCTCAAGAAGGAGAAGGAGGCTGTAACATCCGCATGATCATGCTGCGAACACCAATGGTCTCGATGAGAAATCGGTAGGCACGGTATTCCCTCTTGTGCGTAGGAAAATGGGCGGGTTTGGGGAAAGCTCAGTCACGCTGCGTGGGTGGTGAGCGTATAGTAAAGGGCTGCGGCGGCAGTATATAGCACAGTCTGCAGTCAGCCGCTCAGGCAACCAACAGCTCAAGCACAGCTAAAACAGCTAAGAAACGTTCAGCACCACAGAACAGCGGACAGCTCCTCAATAAGCGAACACCATGGTTCTGATCTGGACACAGTTTGGAGTGAAAACCAAAAATGTCAAGTGCAAGGTCCGCGTTATGAACAGGAATGACAGCTCGGGCTCTTCATCAGGGGTAAGTTATATTTTTACAATTATATTAATTTCAGTAATTTACTGATTTTAATTATTTCAAATGCAAGTAGCCCATACAGTATGTCTGTCATGCTCATTTTACGCATATAGTCATTCATTGTGCCTTATGGTTGTGTCATTAAAAAGTTGACAGTGAGTTCAAAGACTTTGCTAATTGCTGAGAATAATCTTTGAGATTAAGCATAGTGATTTATGTCAAATATTGAACGTTCCTTTCGAACTATAGCCTGTTCAACTTGTATGGGAGCAATGGGTTCTCCAGTAGCCTACTGTACATGTTTTATATACACTCCTAATCCCAATGCAGATAGTGTAGCCTAGTTGAGACAATCAGGGCGCAGCCAGCATCTATGGTAGGAGGTGCAGTCTGCTTCACCATGCTCATACACACGAGTTCCCCCTATATTCACAGATATCTGCATTGTAGTTGGTAAGTCTGAAATGGACAGAATTGCATTTGCCATGGGCTAATTTTCACATAACACCGTTTTCATGGGCTGAATGCCATATTAAATAATAAATTGATATTGTGGTCATTTGTATTCAAAAGACTGACACTTCCAAGTATGGATCTTCTGATATTGGTACAAACTAGCACAGTAGGCTTCCTGATAAATCATAGGTGACTCAGTGCTACTTGTCTTGATCATTCTCAATCAACTGTTGAATGTCACACCTGCTGGGTGTTGGGTGTCATAAAGATGCCAGATGCTTGGCAATGCATTATCATGGGCATGGCAATGAGAGTGCACTATAAGGAGAGTTTAGAGCCCACAGGCCAGGGAGTTAGTTCTCTTTCTACCACATCTTATCCAGCTCTGGTTTAATATCTTTTCATTGTGGTACAGTGAGAACCGGACTTTTAGACAAAGGACAAAGTGAATCCATTGGTGGGCGTCATTCAGGCATTTGTCCTTTTATAAGTGGGTTGACATCTGTAGGCTATAGAGATCTAACGTGTTCCTTCTCCCACCCTGTTTCTCCAGGAGAACCAAAAGGACCAAGAGGTGCCTGTTATATCTGTCAAGCCTATGGGGAAGGATTTCTACAAGGTCTTGGGCGTCGAGACCGACTCCAACGAAGATGAGATCAAGAAGGCGTACAGGAAGATGGCCCTAAAGTTTCACCCCGACAAGAACAGCGCCGCAGACGCCGCAGACAAGTTCAAGGAGATCGCAGAAGCTTATGAGATTCTGACCGACCCCAAGAAGAGAGTAATCTATGATCAGTTTGGAGAAGAAGGTGAGAGACTTTCCTTCATTCCCTTGTCATTTAACCAGTAGTAGCCTAGTAGGGCCCTTTGCCTTTGTCAGTTGAGTAGAAGTAGTTATTATAGCACAGGCAGGTGCATTGTTGAATGGTTGATGGTAAGCAGCAGTACCTTTGCCAAGTGCAGTTGCATCTAACAAAAAATCTGCAGCACCTGGTCCACCAGAGAGCCAGCCCAACACGTACGGTGTAGACAACCGCAGGCTGATAAATTATTCAGCCATCGACCAAGAAAAAGTTTTCCTCAAACTTCAAAAAGTGCCAAATGTACATTTTGTAAGCTCTCCAGAAGTGTTGAGCCAAATATACATGAGTAAGAACTTTGTCTCAGAGTGGAAGTAGAATAGAAGATTGGACAAGATGGAAGATCACACATCTTCTGCCTGGGTAAGCTGTACTAACTGTATTTTTTTCCTTTTGTGTCTCAGGTCTTAAAAACGGAGGCGGGGTGTCCATGGCAGGCAAGGAGAACAACACCCATCACTACAGTTACCATGGCGATGCCCACGCCACGTTCTCCTCCTTCTTCCAAGGCTCCGACCACTTCGACATCTTCTTCGGGCCGGACGGCGAGGAGGAGCTCTTCAACCCCTTCAGCCGCTTCTCCTTCAGCCACGTCGGCGGTTACCAAAGTAACTACGGACCCACTGGCGAGAAGCTTCGGCGCGGGCGTCGGCGTCTGCAGGGTGTGGCGGTGGTTCACGACCTCCTGGTAACCCTGGAAGAGGTGTTCCACGGCTGCACCAAGCACATGAAGATCACGCGGCGCCGCCTCAACCCGGACGGCCGCAGCCTGCGCACCGAGGACAAGGTCCTGAACGTAGTGGTAAAGAAGGGGTGGAAGGAGGGTACCAAGATCACCTTCCCCAGAGAGGGCGACGAGACGCCCAACAACATACCCGCCGACGTGGCCTTCGTCCTCAAGGACAAGAAACACCCCCACTACAAGAGGGATGGGTCACACATTGTGTATACAGCCAAGATCACCCTCAAAGAAGTAAGTTTGTGTTTGTGTGTCAACTCTACATTTATTTGGGTATATAACGCAGAATTACAGTACTGCCATACTTTTAGTATAGGCAGGATTACATAACGTTTCAAGGCACAGTTGAAGTATGCCACTTCCATACGTTGGACAATGGCTCAAATTGGTGGCTGTAGAATAGATAAAACACTGTTCTATTCAGAGTGCCTCTCAGCTAACCCACCACTGCTCCAGCCTTGTCCTTAGCTCAGCTCATAGACCCCCACGAACACACAGTACAGTGCACCCTGCAGAGAGCAGCAGCAGCTGTACCTAAATATAGCCTCTGTGTCGGCCGCCCCCTCATACTGCTTTCACTTCGCTCCCTCACTGACTCCCCTGCACTGTGCCAGCCTTTAGCTTCCTCTCGCCCTCTCTCTCTGGCTCGCAATCACTCACTCCCACGTCCTATGCTCCTCAAATTAGCATGAGAGCGTTCACAGACATGGCAGGCTCTTCAAAGAGCTCCTCTCCATCTTCCCATGGCCCCACTCAGTCACTCTGTTGAGTACCGACACCCACACACACAACCAGAATAGAGAGGAGATTACCGGTATGGCATTTGTAACACGTATCGTTGCATAACAGAGCAAAGCATTGTCTTTAGGGGGCAAATGCTCCACATTCAAGTCTGTGATAGAACACATTCACTTGGAAAATTGCCCTGGTTAGGTAAGAGTTTCATACATTCATTCAGAAGTACCAACTGCAGCTAATTATGGTATGGGGTCTGCTTCATGTACTGTATTATGTAACCAAAGGCTCTCAACATAAAAGAAGGAACCAGAAAACTAACCAATCCGATCTTCCTCTCTGTTTCCTTCCAGGCTCTATGTGGATGCACAGTCAACGTCCCCACCCTGGACAACAGGACGATGCCGCTGCCGTGCAGTGACGTCATCAAGCCCGGCGGCATCCGGCGGCTGAGGGGCGAGGGCCTGCCCCACGCCAAGACCCCCTCCACACGTGGCGACCTGGTGGTGGAGTTCCAGGTGACCTTCCCCGATAGGATCCCTCCCCAGTCCAAAGAGATCATCAAACACAGCCTCGCTGGGTGCTAATGTGCTAATGTCCTAGCATGCTATTGTGCTAAAAACCTACTGTTTGAGCCATTAGAATCACAGCCTTGCCAGGTGCTATGACAATCCAGCACAGCTTCTCCCTGTGCTCGGTTTAGAGACAATGGCAGAGGGCACCGGAGAGGGTCAGATGGAAGCTTTTTTGATTATAGGCATATTTAACAGATACAATGCCACAAGTAGAAAGGTTTACAGTTTAACTGGCAAATTGACTCCTGAGTGTCTGGGCACGTCTACTGACTTTCTCTTGAATTAAAAGGGAATAGGTACTGTTACTGTGTATACTGCTTGCCTATATCAGGAACTTGGTATGCCAATCGAGTCATTTGACTTATTACAGAAACCTGAGGTAGTTGATAGTCATGTGACAAAATGATTCTACCACTTGTAGGCTATGGTTGTATGTTTTTCATATGACTGCACCTTTACATTGATTTATTACAATAACAAATATGTACTTGTGTACAAGAGTGTACTTGTGTACAAAAATATGTATAACTTTGTCTCTAAAAGAGATTCCTCTGTCAGATGTTCAACTGAATCATTTGAAATGTTTGTGTATATATGTGCTTTAACTGATACCAGATGTTAATGTATTATTCTAAATTGACAAATGGACACAAAGAAAAGCATGTTAAATAAATGAAAATACCTGAATTTTAACTCATGGTGTTGGTGTTTGATTATCTTATAAAATGTGCAGCAGTGGTCATGAATGATAATTTGTGCAGAGAATGAGCAAGCATGTCCATATTGCTACAGGAAATATGAAAACCTTCCCAAATATTAGGTGGACATGGATAATTGGCCTACAAGATGTGGAACTATGAAGACAGCAAAATGTATAACACAGTAAATTAGATCAACCTCACAGGAATCCTGAATACAAACAATCTGATTATGGATACAGGAGTTGGAGAGGCCTCTTTGGCAAGGCAATGTCTCCTCCCACAAAAACATGGAAGACCAATGAGGCCTGAGAGCTATCTGACTACATCCAATCGCAGATCAGGCAGTTGACCCAAAAATAAAAGTATTTGTAAGTACTTGAGTAGTGAGTACTGTGGTAAACTGTTGCAGATCCTCAGTGGTTGCAGTAGGTTTTGCGCAGTACTGTGCTGCACCATATTACAGTACACCCTAGCTAAGCTAACTACTGCCACCCAGTGTTAAATGCTACTAAGAGAGATGCTAAAAGGATTAATCAGATACCACATTCTAGGGCCCCTAGGTGCATCCCAATACGCTAAAATAGCTTCCTTTCCCTGAACTCCTCTCTTTTCATCTGCTCTAAACAAAGGATAGGTTAATGTAATGTGTACTACTATGTATGGGGCATATTTATTTTCCTATCCAGCTCTTTCACATTAGCACAGATGAGGGAAAGGAGAGAGAGGAAGCAACTTCACACTATTGAGATGCAGCTCCTTTTGCAAGAATGTAATCCTTCCTTCCCTCTTTAAAGCTTTAACTCAGTTGTTTTATATTTGGAGTTGAAGATTTTGACAAACAGATGGCACTATGGACAGCAATACTTTCAAACAAGGCAGATGAAAGAAGTATTGAAAGGCAACACTTTACATGTTGCGTTTATATTTGACTCCGCTGTCAAGAAAGGGGCCACAAAAATGTTTTGCAGCGAGGTGGGGGCCCCCCCAACCAAATCTTGCTTAGGGCCCCCAAAAGGCTAGAGCCGGCCCTGCCACCATGTGCATTTGTTGTGTGCCAAATAGGAAGGTCCCCTATATTCAATAGGCTACATTAAAACTTAGAGGCCAGTTTATTGGGCACACCCATCTATACCGGGTCGGACCCCCCTTTGCCTCCAGAACAGCCTGAAGTCTTCAGGGCATGGAAACGTTGCTCAATTGGTATTAAGGGACCTAACGTGTGCCAGGAAAACCTTCCACACGCCATTACACCACCGCCACCAGCCTGTGCTGTTGACACCAGGCAGGATGGGGCCATGGACTCATGTTGCTTACGCCATATTCTGACTTGGCCACGAGCATGACGCAACAGGAAACGGGATTTGTCTGGCCAGGCGATGTTTTTCCACTCAAGTGTTGGTGATCGCGTGCCCACTGGAGCCGCTTCTTCATGTTTTTAGCTGATAGGAATGGAACCCGGTGTGGTCGTCTGCTGCAATAGCCCATCCCTGACCAGGACCGACGAGTTGTGCATTCCGAGATGCCGTTCTACACACCACTATTGTACTGCGCTGTTATTTGCCTGTTTGTGGCCCTCCTGTTAGCTTGCACGAATCTTGCCATTCTCCTTTGACCTCTCATCAACGAGTTGTTTTAGCACACAGGATTCGCGGACTAAATTGTTTTGTTTGTCGCACCATTCTTGGTAAAGATAGACACTGTCGTGCGTGAAAAGCCCAGCAGGGCGGCCATTTCTGCGATACTGGAACCGACGCGCCTGGCACTGACGATCATACCACGCTCAAAGTCGTTTATGTCACTAGTTTTGCCCATTCTAAATGTTCAATCGAACAGTAAGTGAATGCCTCGATGCCTGTCTACCTGCTTTATATAGCAGGCCACGTGACTCACTGTCTGTAGGAGCGAACCATTTTTTGTGAACAGGGTAGTGTACCTAATAAACTGGCCACTGCGTGTATAGCTACCATTCAAAGCCCATACACCTGAAGTTAATTAAAACCAAAGCCAATAGTTAACACGCATGGATTTTGGGGGAAAAACACCTGCCGGATCGACTTAGCCTTCCATAGAAAGTCTATCCATGCCAATGACCATAAAACCTGTAGTGGAGGCTGTTCAATGGCTGCCGGTGTGACCATGAAGTGGGGCTAAGATGGCAGACAGGAAAAATAAGAGAAAAGTGGAACATAAGTAAATATGGAATGGGGGAATGCACAAGCCTTATGGAAGATCTGATGAAAAAGATGGCGGACAGAAAAAAAAAAAAGGTGGAACATGTTTTGAGTGAATATGGAGTAGTGGATCACACATAATTTTTTTGAAGAGCTACAGAAGGAAATTGAACATGACGAGAGAGGATGAATTAACTGCGGTGGCAGGTGTGGTGAAGACTGCGGAGTTTGAGCCTCATCCTGATGACAAAGAATATTCTGGCCCAGTGGGAGTGTGACGCTTGGAGAGAATGGATCCTTGCCTTCTGGCAGAGTCAAATGTGGTGTCAGGTTGGGTGGAGAAGAGGTTGGGGAATGTTGGGTCAGTGAAAGTAACTCAAAGTGGAATTGTGTTGATTTTTTGCTTTTCTGCCATCCAGAGAGAGCGTGCGCTCCGCATCACCTGACAAGAACTGTGACTTGCTTTCCTCTCTGTAGCAGGGCACAGTTGAAAGTAGTGATAACTGGAGTGGTGTTAAGTGTTGAGGAGGGTCAACTGAAGTTGAAGATTCCCGGTGTCTGTGATGCCCGCCGTTTGGTGCGACACAGACCCGGTGGAGAGCGTGGTGAAACAGAGAAGACACCGTCTGTACTACTGAGTTTTGATACAGTTTTTACCAGATAAAGTCAAGTTAGGATGTGTCAGGTATCCTCGTGAGAGCTTTTGTCCCGAACCCATTACAGTGTTTTAGCTATCAAGCTTATGGTCATGTGGCAGCAGAGTGTAGGAAGGAGATTCCTAGGCATGAAATGAGACAAAGGAATGTGTAGTATCGGTGAAAAAAGTTGTATGTAAACTGTACGGGTACCCATGGCGCTGGAGATCAGAGGTATCCGGTGAGAGAAAGGCAGGTTGAGGCAGTGAAGAGCATAGTAGAGGAAGATTGGTCCAGGGTGAGGGATCCTAAGAGGAGTAGGCCAAGGCCAATAGAGTGATAGGAATAACATGTGCTTCAGTAAGGTTGCAGGGTTAGTTGGTAGGTAATGTATTATTTGTATTTTTCACAAAGTGTAATAAATTCATACTACAGAATAGTAGGCTGATACCAGTGGAGGCTGCTGAGGGGAGAATGGCTCATAATAATGGCTGGAAAATGGCAAATGGAATGGCATTAAACACATGAAAACCATGTGTTTGATACCATTCCACTCATTCTGCTAGAGGCATTTGTTGTGTTCAGTAATATGGTGTCGTAGCTCAGTTGAGTATCGAATACTGTTGCTTTAAGAATGTATCAGGCACGTTGTGCGTAAACGGAGGAGTGAGGATTGGATGAGTGGTTAACATGTTCATCTGAAGTAAAGACGTTCAGTTTAATTGCACAACAAGCCTCCGTGCGTTTGTAACTGCATTACCACGAGCCCGTCTTCCCCAATTAAGGTGCCACCAACCTCCTGTGGATGACACACAGCCAATACAGAAGGTTGGTGCATGCACCTATAACATTTGTTTACGGACCGACATAATACCACAGAGGAAGACCATAAAACCTCGCGGTTGGGCCAATACGTTATCCTGTCATTCTAAATCCTTGGTTTATTCATTGTGCAATAATATTTATACACCTGTGCGTCACTGGCATCTTGGATATGAGCTTGCTATCAGGGTGACGTAATTGATTATATGTGACCTATTCTATAAGACTGACAAGCATCAAGCAAGCCGACATTAACTCGTCACCTGCGTTTGGGGTTATTATTTCATGCCTATAAATAAGCACATTTTCGAGTAGGCCTACGTTCGGTTGTCTGTGCGTAAAAGTGAATTTCGACTGTGCTTAAATTATTAATTTTGGGCGTAAAATATGCTCATTTAAATGCAGAATGTATTGTGGTGACCCAAAAAAATTGAATAGATATTGAAGCAGAAAATCTAAGATGCCATGGCCACATGGTTTGCCAAGTACAAAATCCAAGCACTCATTGTGCAGAGTTCAATCACAGGATAGTGAAATTGATTGGTGCCACAAAACACCTGCGCGCTCACAGAAAATAACCAATTAGGCTAAGCAATTTTGAACAAAATCACAATCTTATGTGTTCTGGAACTGGATCCTATAAACTATTTGTGATGAAATGTCGCTAATAGGACCATCAACACCACCCTCAAATCGGAGTGATGGTTTGCCAATTACCAGTTTAACGCTACTTATTATCCTACTCTTACCGTGCGTGGTTCTTCTGTTGCTGTTGAACTGTTTGTTTCTGTGTTACAAGTTACACATTTGTTCAAAGAACAGAAAAAGACGAGAGGACACCGACAGTATTTTACAGTCTACTCTGTCGACGCGCCAGAGAATGACCAGAATATCCGAGGCGCCATTGTTGCCAAATCAAGATGGGAAAAGGGCTTACATCTCGGTTTCAGAGACTATGCTGGCACAGCCCTCGAGTTCTTCAAGAACTTCGTCAAAGGAGAGGGCAGCAGTGGACCAGAGGATCCGATTCATCCGGCCGGACGGGGCCACAGGCGGTGTCTTGGAGTCCCTGAGGGCGCAGAGTACCATATTGGCCACAACGGCCGAGGCCACCTCCAGGGTCGACCAGCCCTTTAGGTCACGAATGTACAGCAGGAACAAAATGGAATGGCGCAAAAGCGCCCCTGTCCTACCGCAGTCAAGTGATTCAGAGGCAGAACGGCCTGACCTCGTACCACCCAACTCACCTGCGCTAAATAATCCACACTCAAGGGTTAGTTCGTGGTTTCTAACCTAAAATTAGTTTATATAACCCTTGAACTCTGTCTTGGATACATGTGATGAATGACTGTTTTACGCACGCAGGTAACACCTGACCAGAGGCCCATGCGTCGGTGCAGCACCATGGAGCTATTGAACAACATAGGCGAACACCAGTTTGATATGGTTGAATGTGAATATGCCAGTAACATACCTCCAGAGATCTCATGCTTTGTTGTATCTGACAACTCTTCCACCATGGGCCCTGGATTGGACAGCGACTTTGGAGCAAGCGCAGGTGAGTTGTCATTAGCCTACTAGAACAGTTTTACATTTAGTTACATGAAGTATGAATATTATATTTTCTCCACAATTAGAAAGCGATGCCCTCTCAGCCTACCTACAGTGGTGTGAAGTACTCAAGTAAAAATACTTAAAGTACTACTTAAGTAGTTTTTTGGGGTATCTGTACTTTATTTATATTTGACAACTTTTACTTCGCTACATTCCTGAATAAAATAATGTACTTTTTACTCCATACATTTTCCCTGACACCCAAAAGTAGGCTACTCCTTACATTTTGAACGCTTAGCACGACAGAGAAAGGGTACAATTCACGCACTTACTGTGTCAAGAGAACATCCCTGGTCATCCCTACTGCCTCTGATCTGACTGACTCGCTAAACACACGTTTCGTTTTTTAAATTATGTCTGAGTGTGCCGCTGGCTATCCCGAAAAAATAAAAATGCCATCTGGTTTGCTTAATATAAGGCATTTGCAATGCTTAAGTATATTTAAAACCAAATACTTTTAGACTTTTACTCAAGTAGTATTTTACTGGGTGACTTTTACTTGAGTCATTTTCTATTAAGGTGTCTTTTACTTTTACTCAAATATGACAATTGGATACTTTTTCCACCACTGCCAACCTAATTACGCAAGCGCTTCTCCAGGTGTCTCGCTCCGGATTTTATCCGCGGACAGCGACGGTCTCACCAACGGTGTGTGGGACTCCGGAATGGAGTGGGACTATTACGACCCGTGCTATGTGAGGGAGAAAAATATACCCAAACAGAAACATCACAAGCCTGCATTACATACCAAGCATTATTGGGTATGATGCCAGAGAACACGAAATGTTTTAAACTGATTTTAATATTTGTTATTAGGCTATACATTTTTTTTCTCCAAATATTTAATTCTAAAAAGCACACTAACACAGATTATCACTTTTTCAACTGAGCTAAATGTAACTTTTACCCCCACCAGTTTTCTAAAGAATTGCACTCACTTTTGTAAATCACACATTTATTCTCAAACTATGTTCATTCAATGTCCAAGACACTTATACTATTCACTTTCTTGTTTGTTACACTTGAATAAGCACATTTATTATATGCACTAAAATTGCTTGAACATTTGATTTCACCCAGTATTAAAGTTTTCAATAAAGATTGTATTGTATTGTTCATTCCCCTATCAAAGATCTATCCACAAATTTACAAATTGCAAACTGACACCCACTATTCACCAGTTAATTTATTGTTTTAATTTCGTACAATTCAATTTTCACATTTTTTCAACCCAATATATTCATAAATGACAAGTCATAAGCAATTCCCCTCCCTTTCCTCAATAACAGGCTAGTTTTATATCCTTCATTAGTTGCTCATATGAAGCCAGATGTACTCTACCCACCCCTACACACCCTTAAGTCCTTACAAGGTTTGAAAAAAAGTCCTGCAATGCCAGAATACAGACAAGCTGCAACATGCTCTCTAACTATTAAAGGGGGATGAGAAAGGTTTGTAAATAATGGCTTTTTTTTGTCTTAGGTAATGGAATTATTATTTGTGTATATTTTGCGGCATTGTACAGTTTTGCCAGAATGTATATGAGGAAACTTTGGTCCACTGTGGGTCATGGTGCGGTTTAACCATAGAGGTCGTCGTCGTTGTCCTCGTTGAAGACTGTGCCACCGCTGCCACCAGCAGAGCCCTGGCTGGGCCCGGCACCTGGCGCAGAGTTAGTGGGGAACCTGAGACGAGGACGGGAGAGGAATTGTTCAGCTCAGTACAGTACATATCAGGGCGAGACGGCTTGGTAGTGCCAGTACATTCCTTATGTAAAACACATGGCTTGTTAGCTGTACATAGAATAGATGTACTTTGTAAGAAGAAAAGTTGAATGAATGTTCCCCACTGGTGGTGTATATAGGCTATAAATTATCTAGGACACATGGGAGCGGAGTTAGGTAACAGTACTATTCAACACCATCATCCGCTATGTGTTATGTGCATTTTGCTTACCGGAAACTACCGAAGCCTCTGCTCTGCTGTAACGTCTGGGCGAACATCTCGTATTTGCGGATGTCGTTGTCGCTGACGGAGCGGCGGGCGAAACGCATGGCCTCCTCAAAGTGGTCCTTACGGATCTCTGGGACAGGGTCGTCCTCCTCCACCTCCTGTGGGGGGAAGGGGGGTTAAATAATTTATACAGTGTGGAAAAAAAGTATTTAGTCAGCCACCAATTGTGCAAGTTCTCCCACTTAAAAAGATGAGAGGCCTGTAATTTTCATCATAGGTACACGTCAACTATGACAGACAAATCACATTGTATGATTTTTTATGAATTTATTTGCAAATTATGGTGGAAAATAAGTATTTGGTCACCTACAAACAAGCAAGATTTCTGGCTCTCACAGACCTGTAACAACTTCTTTAAGAGGCTCCTCTGTCCTCCACTCGTTACCTGTATTAATGGCACCTGTTTGAACTTGTTATCAGTATAAAAGACACCTGTCCACAACCTCAAACAGTCACACTCCAAACTCCACTATGGCCAAGACCAAAGAGCTGTCAAAGGACACCAGAAACAAAATTGTAGACCTGCACCAGGCTGGGAAGACTGAATCTGCAATAGGTAAGCAGCTTGGTTTGAAGAAATCAACTGTGGGAGCAATTATTAGGAAATGGAAGACATACAAGACCACTGATAATCTCCCTCGATCTGGGGCTCCACGCAAGATCTCACCCCGTGGGGTCAAAATGATCACAAGAACGGTGAGCAAAAATCCCAGAACCACACGGGGGGACCTAGTGAATGACCTGCAGAGAGCTTGGACCAAAGTAACAAAGCCTACCATCAGTAACACACTACGCCGCCAGGGACTCAAATCCTGCAGTGCCAGACGTGTCTCCCTGCTTAAGCCAGTACATGTCCAGGCCCGTCTGAAGTTTGCTAGAGTGCATTTGGATGATCCAGAAGAGGATTGGGAGAATGTCATATGGTCAGATGAAACCAAAATAGAACTTTTTGGTAAAAACTCAACTCGTCGTGTTTGGAGGACAAAGAATGCTGAGTTGCATCCAAAGAACACCATACCTACTGTGAAGCATGGGGGTGGAAACATCATGCTTTGGGGCTGTTTTTCTGCAAAGGGACCAGGACGACTGATCCGTGTAAAGGAAAGAATGAATGGGGCCATGTATCGTGAGATTTTGAGTGAAAACTTCCATCAGCAAGGGCATTGAAGATGAAACGTGGCTGGGTCTTTCAGCATGACAATGATCCCAAACACACCGCCCGGGCAACGAAGGAGTGGCTTCGTAAGAAGCATTAAGGTCCTGGAGTGGCCTAGCCAGTCTCCAGATCTCAACCCCATAGAAAATCTTTGGAGGGAGTTGAAAGTCCGTGTTGCCCAGCGACAGCCCCAAAACATCACTGCTCTAGAGGAGATCTGCATGGAGGAATGGGCCAAAATACCAGCAACAGTGTGTGAAAACCTTGTGAAGACTTACAGAAAACGTTTGACCTGTGTCATTGCCAACAAAGGGTATATAACAAAGTATTGAGAAACCTTTGTTATTGACCAAATACTTATTTTCCACCATAATTTGCAAATAAATTCATAAAAAATCCTACAATGTGATTTTCTGGAAAATGTGTTCTCATTTTGTCTGTCATAGTTGACGTGTACCTATGATGAAAATTACAGGCCTCTCATCTTTTTAAGTGGGAGAACTTGCACAATTGGTGGCTGACTAAATACTTTTTTCCCCCACTGTATCTACAAAATACAATCACGCCTTCTCTTCCTCCGTATGTGTGTGAATCGGTTTAAGGTTAAATGCATTATCCCTACTCCCTTGCAAAATAAAAAATACTTCCTGTGTATAAATAATTAATAGAAATCAAAGAAGTGCCCCAGTTGATTTACTCAGTCATTTAATAATGAATACAGATGGCCCAAAAATGTTGTTTTGTTTCTTCCTGAAATTAAATCTGCTGGTGATTTGCCCAGATCCTACATTATCCAGGCTTCACGATGCACCAAAGTTAGCTATAGTTTAGACTGCGTCATTGAACAAATAAAGATTAGTGACTAAACTCACCATTGCTGAGGGGTTGGTCTGTCTCTCCCGCTCCCTCCTGATCTCGTTCTCGATGGACTCCCTGATGGCCATCTTACAGGCCCTCTGGCAGATCTCTGTCAGGTCAGCTCCAGAGAAACCATTGGTCATCTTGGCCAAGAAATCCAGGTCCACATCCTATAATTAGACAGGGGTGGAGGGAGTGTTAAAACCACTTCCAGACAAAGATCAAACAGTAAATGGGATTATAAAACACATTTTATATTTCTCACACAAACAGCAATTTCCATATCATCAACATCTTTTCCCACAAACCCATTACATGTAGCCCAGCCTGGAATGAAGACATTTGATGAGCCCCAACCGCTCACATCAGAACATGCTGACCGAGGTGGGAAAAACAGTTTAGTCAGCACAATGTCAGTGCATGGCCAGATACACATATAAATAGATAGAGGCTTGCCTTGGCGATGGGTGACTTCCTGAGGTTGGCTCCGAGGATGTTTATGCGGGACTTCTCGTCTGGCAGGGGGATATAGATGAGCTGGTCCAGTCTGCCGGGCCTCAGGATTGCCGGGTCGATGATATCAGGCCTGGTACAGCACACAGTTTAGTCATTTAGCTTAACCTACATTTCTATATCTCATTATACAGTACCTTATTGTCCACCTAAGAACAAAGTGCATTCAACTAAGGTCAGGAAGACTACCACATATTTGCATAGAGCAGCAACCCCAGTGCTAAAAATGTTTTAACTCAATTAGTAAGAATAACGGTGAAGCAGAGTAAGGGGTAAAGATGGCCAACCTGTTGGTGGCACCGATGATGAAGACGTTCTTCTTGCTGGACATGCCATCCATCTCCGTCAAGATCTGGTTGATGACGCGGTCGGCTGCTCCGCCACCATCACCCGCGTTGCCGCCACGCGCCTTGGCGATGGAGTCCAGCTCGTCAAAGAAGAGCACGCAGGGGGCGGCCTGGCGAGCCTGGAAGACAGAGGGTTTAGGAGGGTACAATATTGGGGCACAACAGAAAACATTTTGCAATGGAAAAGGAGAATAAGCGTTTCACATTTACTAACCATCTATTGTACATGTGTAACTCACAAATTAGATGCCATACAATCGATAAAAACAACATACAGAACATAATACAGGTAAATATGAGGTTAGAGGGATCTTGATAAATCTGTTTAGCCTTACCTTGTCGAAGATCTCTCGGACATTGGCCTCGGACTCTCCGAACCACATGGTGAGCAACTCAGGCCCTTTGATGGAGATGAAGTTGGCCTGGCACTCGTTGGCAATGGCCTTGGCCAGCAGGGTCTTACCGCAACCTGGGGGCCCGTAGAACAGCACTCCCTTGGATGGGGTCATGCCGAACTTCAAGAACTTGTCTGGGTGCTCCACTGGGTACTGAAGAGAAGAAGAAAAGCAGGCCATGAAGGTTAATCAAACCGTTAATTAACCTTTTCCTACGTGAGTTCCAAATATCGCTAACGGTCGCCCCAGCGTGAGTTGTTTTATGCATGTGATGTCAGAATGAACTCACTGTTCCAAAATGTGATTGATACGCAACATGACAGTTAACACGTGCTGCCTGCTAATTATCTATAAGCTATGTTTCAACTTGTCAATTTCAAATGATTTTCTAACAGTTTGAATTGAGGTGTGTTCCGCCTCCTCATTAATTCACATAGAAGTAGCCCATTTCAGTGTTGCGGACAATTTGTGTTTGAGGCTTTACTGAGCCAGACAAACTTCTCTAATCGAGGAGAGCCCAAGCACTTCACCAATGTTTCCACAGATGAAGTATGCAGACATTTGCGCAGTCTTGCATGAACTGGAACATTTCCTGTCTGGCGCTCACATTGCCTTCCTTGTTGTTTTCCTTACAAATAATAACTTTGGACATGTGTGCGTTCCTATCAAAGGAAGTGCCTTATTTTCTGTTTTTCGTGTTGTCGTTTCTACTGTAGCATACAGTGTATGTATATGTATGGAGCATAATGTATTTACAGTTAACATTTTCAAGTACTAGTGACAAATTATGCATTCTGATTATTGCATAGATTGTAATGGACACCTATGATGTGTGTAAAATACTTTTTTTGAGGGGTCTGCTGATTATATCGAGCTAATGCTAAGCTATTTGCCAGATTTGTGTGGCGCCATGTTTGTTGACATTATACAATGCATTCTGAGTGTCACGTAAACGTCTGTCAGACCAAAGATGTTATAATGAGGTGAAGGGTAAACTTCCAGAAGTGAATGAAGGGCAGTGAATGATCGTAGACGACACACACCCTTCAACATGCATACTGCAAACAGACCAAACTCATCTTATCTCCTCTTATTATCTTTGGTTGACGAAGAAGAAAAAAAAAACATGGCGCCGTGCACAAACTACCCATCGTCAGATTACTTTAGATTTCTAGAAAGTATTTTACTCAATTATTTAGATCAATGGTGAGCTCACCCGTGATGTGATGAATTAAATAGTAATTGCTATTAGCTAATTCATATTGTGGTTTCTGACAGCCGAGAGTTATCTAAATATGACCGCTTGTGTTACGACAATCTTTCCTCAGTTAGCGCTAGGACTAATGTAGCCTACATTTCCCGGTTTGGGTGATTATGTATGCTGTCGCTACTTCTGGGAATGTCTGAACATTGCATCCAAAAATAAAAACTGGTCACATTCAGGACATAACTTTGTAAGGACTGTGTTTGTGCAAAATGTTTCTGTGAAAAAACAGTGTGGCTAGCTCAAATGCTGACTGTTGCGTCAATCGAAACTGGACGTTCTAAATAAGCGTTCTAATCACACTGGTTTGAACGTATGCTGCAGGGACCACTGTAGAATGATCACACCCGTTTGTTAGTACGTGTGAAAAGGTTAACTATGACAGGGATTCATCATTCAGACTCCTCACTCTCCCCATTAATGATACAAAATCAACAAATGACATTAGCTTTCATAGCATATAAATCTGCATCTTATCAGTAATGTACCTATAACTAGAACATGGCCTACCTGTACAAGCTCCTGGAGTTCCCTCTTGACGTCCTCCAGACCACCGATGTCCTCCCAGCTGATGTTGGGCACCTCCACCACAGTCTCTCTCAGGGCAGACGGGTTGCTCTGGCTCAGAGCCCACTGAAACACAACCCACAAAGAACTGGTTAGTCCTGCTGGCTTAGCGATTCTCTGCTACGACTGGTTCTAATGCTCAATAGTTACGTCTGTCCTCAGACCATTAGCGAAAATACATACTGGATGCTGCAGATTTACATAGTGATGAAAAACAGAAAGGTGAATAAAGTTCTCAGTGCAGTAGAAGCTACTTTGAGTGCTGTGTGTGTTGGAGAAAATAATCCAGTTCATTACTCTGAAGTCGTCCATGGTGACGGCAAGGGAGTTCATGACCTCTGCGTCGATGGTCTCGTCCTCCAGGTCGATGAGATCCATCTTCTTCCTGATGGCCTGCAGGGCGGCTTCAGAGCAGAGAGCAGCCAGGTCAGCACCCACGTGGCCGTGAGTCTGATTGGCAACCTGGGGGACACAGACAGACATGGTCACACACACAGCATCAATATGGCAGGGAGATCACTTGAAAACCCACTCACAATCACTTTTCATTCTACCTCACACACACGCAAAATGGCGGAGTTACATTGACAACCTCACTCTGTAAATTACAGTAGTGCTATACACACACACCTGCTCGAGGTCGACGTCGTCGGACAGTTTCATGTTCTTGGTGTGGATCTGGAGGATCTCCAGTCTGCCGGTTGCGTCAGGAATGCCAATGTCCACCTCCCTGTCAAAACGCCCTGAGGAGAAACATCACACATTTAAGGTCAGTCTCACTAACCAGTATATAAATATATTAAATTCCATTTAATTTCTATGTTACCACCAACCCTGCTGATTCACAGGCAGTAATGACAATGAATCAAAACAGGAGGAAGATATTCATCAAATATATCAAATACAAGAGGCCTCTGGCAAAACTAAGAACTTGATTTAAGAACTGAAACTGTTACATTCTAGGTCTACAAGTGCACTGAGGCATCGTACCAAATCGCCTGAGGGCGGCGTCAATGCTGTTGGGTCTGTTGGTGGCTGCCATGACGATGACGTGAGCGCGCTGCTTAAGGCCGTCCATGAGTGTGAGGAGCTGGGACACGATGCGCCTCTCCACCTCACCGTGTGTCTGCACAGGACAAAATAAAGGGTTAATTACATTCTCTGTTGACCCCAAGGAGGTCATGTTTATGGTAGGGGGTATAGTGAATTTACTGTAGTGTCATTCAACCCTGGTCCTAAAGACCCAAGTTACAAGTTGTATTAGTCGTATGTACAGGACACACGGTATATACCGTCCAACGAAATACTAACTTGCAGCTTGGGCTGGGAATTGCCAGGGACCTTATGATACGATATCACTAAGTATACGACATGTACTGTGATTATCACGATTCTATATGTATTGCGATTCGATGTTACAAACAATCAGTGCATTCAAAGTACTCAGACCCCTTTTTGTTACGTTACAGCCTTATTTTAAAATAGATTAAACTATTTTTTCATCCTCAATCTACACACAATACCCCATAATGACAAAGCAAAAACAGGTTTTTAATTTTTGTTTTTTTTGTAAAAAATAAAGTAAAAACTGAATACATTTACATAAGTATTCAGACCATTTACTCAGTCATTTGTTGAAACACCTTTGGCAGCGATTACAGCCTCAAGTCTTCTTGGGTATGACGCTACAAGCTTGGCACACCTGTATTTGGGGAGATTCTTCCATTCTTCTCTGCAGATCCTCTCAATCCCTGTCAGGTTCGATGGGGAGCATCGCTGCACAGCTATTTTCAGGTCTCTCCAGAGATGTTCGATCGGGTTCAAGTCCGGGATCTGTGGCTGGGCCCCTCAAGGACATTCAGAGACTTGTCCCAAACCCACTCCTGCGTTGTCTTGGCTGTGTGCTTAGGGTCGTTGTCCTGTTGGAAGGTGAACCTTCGCCCCAGTCTGAGCGCTCTGGAGCAGGTTTTCATCAAGGATCTCTGTACTTTGTTCCGTTCATCTTTCCCTCAATCCTGACTAGTCTCCCAGTCCCTGCCGCTGAAAAACATCCTCACAACATGCTGCCACCACCATGCTTTACCGTAGGGATGGTGCCAGGTTTCCTCAGATGTGACGCTTGGCATTCAGGCCAAAGAGTTCATTCTTGGTTTCATCAGACCAGAGAATCTTGTTTCTCATGGTCTGAGAGTCCTTTAGGTGCCTTTTGGCAAACTCCAAGCGGGCTGTCATGTGCCTTTTACTGAGGAGTGGCTTCCGTCTGACCATTCTACCATAAAAGGTCTGTTTGGTGGAGTGCTGCAGAGATGGTTGTCCTTCTGGAAGATTCTCCCATCCCCACAGAGGAACTCTGGAGCTCTGTCAGTGACCATCGGGTTCTTGGTCACCTCCCTGACCAAGGCCCTTCTCTCCCGATTGCTCAGTTTGGCCGGGCGGCCAGCTCTAGGAAGAGTCTTGGTGGTTCCAAACTTCTTCCATTTAATAATGATGGTGGCCACTGTGTTCTTGGGGACCTTCAATGCTGCACACATTTTTTGGTACCCTTCCCCAGATCTGTGCCTCGACACAATCCTGTCTCTGAGCTCTACGGACGATTCCTTCGATCTCATGGCTTGATTTTTGCTCTGACATGCACTGTCAGCTGTGGGACCTTATATAGACAGGTGTGTGCCTTTCCAAATCATGTCCAATCAATTGCATTTACCACAGGTGGACTCCAATCAAGTTGTAGAAACATCAAGGATGATCAATGGAAACAGGATGCACCTGATTTCAATTTCGAGTCTCATAGCAAAGGGTCTAAATACTTATTTACATAAAGGTATTTTTTTATTTTATACATTTACAAACATTTCTAAAAACCTGTTTTCACTTCGTTATTATGGGGTAATTCAATATATTTTAGAATAAGACTAAAGTAACAAAATGTGGAAAAAGTCAAGGGGTCTGAATACTTTTCTGAATGCACTCAGTTATTTTAATCTTGTTTCCAATAGTTAATTCTTATTGTCAGTTGGATATGCTCTCTGCAAGGTTTTGTTAAATTATATCTTACCTATCATATGAGTATCTTTGAGTCAAATAGGATTCCTTCAACATTGCTCGGATGTCCAAAAGCTTTCAGGTCGAAATTTCGTGATAAACTTTTAAGTTGCATATATTTGAAAACGTCTACACTGGTCAGTCCAAAATTGCTTTTTACTTCTGTCATGGAAATCATTTTATTTCCTATTACCATTTCCTATACTATCATTTACGTGGGCCAATTTATCGGTGAATTCTGAAAAGCTATCAACGGATTGTTCCATAGGGGAGTGGTTTACGGAGTGATATTGGTCGTTGTAGAATACTTTTCATTTTCTTCCATGTTGTTATAGTGTTCTTAACTATGAAGTTAATGTTCTTAGCGCCTTCCTTTGAAAACAAACATGTGAAAAGGTTCTGGGTGTCACGATCGTCGGTAAGAGAGGAGGACCAAGGCGCAGCGTTGAATGCGAACATATTTATTATAGGTGATACACGATCAAAACAACAAAAACGATAACGTGACAGTCAACGGTCAAACACAAACCAACTAGAACAAGATCCCACAACTATTGTGGGAAAACAGCCTGTTTAAATGTGGTTCCCAATCAGAGACAACCAGCCACAGCTGACACTCGTTGCCTCTGATTGAGAACCACACTGGCAACATAGAAAAGAAACAACTAGACCTACAACACAGAAATCTACACACCCTGGCTCAACATAACAGTGTCCCCAGAGCCAGGGCGTGACAGTACCCCCCCCTAAAGGCGCGGACTCCGACCGTGCCAACCAAATACCACAGGGGAGGGACCGGGTGGGCACTCCGCCTAGGCGGTGGATCCGGCTCCGGGCCTGATCCCCGCTCCCTCTCCAACCCCCCAAAGTACCCCTGGTCCGGTCTGGCCCCGCTGGCCGGAGCTGGACTGCACATTGGTGGAGCAGATTGCTCTAGCTCCGGCGTGAAGCATCTGACCGGTGCCGGACCAGGCAACGGTGGAACAGGCACGGGACGTGCCGGACTGACGACGCACACCACTGGCTTGGTGTGGGGAACAGGCACGAGCCGTGCCGGGCTGACGACGCACACCACTGGCTTGGTGTGGGGAACAGGCACGGGCCATGCCGGGCTGGCGACGCGCACCACTGGCTTGGTGTGGGGAGCAGGAGCGGGCCGGACCGGGCTGGCGATGCGCACCACTGGCTTGGTGTGGGGAACAGGCACGGGCCGTGCCGGGCTGACGACGCACACCACTGGCTTGGTGTGGGGAGCAGGAGCGGGCCGGACCGGGCTGGCGATGCGCACCATTGGCTTGGTGCAGGGTGCAGGAGCAGGCCGGGCCGGGCTGGCGACGTGCACCATAGGCTTGGTGCGGGGAGCAGGAACAGGCCGGACCGTACTGGGGACACACACCACTGGCCCTACGCAGGGATCTGGAACGGGCCGGACCGGACTGGTAACACACCCCAGTACCCTTCGCCGTGCCTCTACACCTTCCATCCCCTCTTCGACCAGTGGCCCCCGTAACCTGGCGGCCTCCTCTGCCAACCCGCTGGGCCGCTCTGTCGCGGTCTCCTGCTGGCCCGTCGTCCACGGCGTTAGCCCCCCCCTAAAAAAATGTATGGGCTTCACTCCTACCCGTGGACCAGGTCTCCATACTTCTCGCCAGCCTTTCGCCCTTCTGCTTCCACGTCAAGCCCCTCTCTTCCTCACCCGGCTTGACCCAGTCGAGGAGGCGCTGGATATCCGCTAGGGATTTCCCTGGCGATGGCACCTGGACCCGCTGCTTGGTCCAGTTCTGGTGGGATCTTCTGTCACGATCGTCGGTAAGAGAGGAGGACCAAGGCGCAGCGTTGAATGCGAACATATTTATTATAGGTGATACACGATCAAAACAACAAAAACGATAACGTGACAGTCAACGGTCTAACACAAACCAACTAGAACAAGATCCCACAACTATTGTGGGAAAACAGCCTGTTTAAATGTGGTTCCCAATCAGAGACAACCAGCCACAGCTGACACTCGTTGCCTCTGATTGAAACCACACTGGCAACATAGAAAAGAAACAACTAGACCTACAACGCAGAAATCTACACACCCTGGCTCAACATAACAGTGTCCCCTGAGCCAGGGCGTGACACTGGGGATGACATGTACATCTTCAATATTCCTCTTTAGTGCATTTAACAATATGTTGCAAGTAAAAGCCTTGTGTGGCGAGTTGATACAATTACAAATCTGGTTAAAACCACCCTCAGATTTAGGGATATATAAAACTTTCATTTTTTTATTTGCCCATATAACGTCTTATGGCAGAGTATAGTTTAAAAAACATCTGGGATAAAGTTACCTTTATACACTGAGTGTACAAATCATGCTATTTCCATGACAGACTGACCAGGTGAAAGCTATGAACCCTTTTTCCTATTGCCATTTCTTTCCACGCAAGTTTTATATCCTGAGATCTTAGAATATTCCTAAAATATTTAACAAGGAGGCATTGAGTTTTCAATATTAGTCAGGTATATCAGGAGATTGTCAGCAAATACGTTTAGTTTATATTCATGTTTACCAATATCTGTTACGTTTGGGTCCTGTCTAATTCTTTCAACAAGCGGTTCAATTGCCAGTCCAAACAGGATGGGGGAGAGAGTACATCCCTGTCTTGTACCCCTTTCTAAAGCAATTTGATCAGATAATGTATTATTTGTATACATTTTTGTTTTAGGATATTTATATAATATTTTTATGAAGCTGGAAAGTTGAATGCGTCTAAAGTTTTGAATAGAAAAGGCCATTCAAGATGGTCGAAAGCCTTTTCGGCATCAACAGCCATTATTCATAAATCTACATCTTGTTTTTTTAGCACATTGTATTATACTAAAACATGTTCTTGTATTTGTAAGTGTCTATTTTTAACAAACCTTGTTTGATTAATATGTATCAAGTCTGGTAATACTTTTGCCATTCCGTTGCTTATTAGTTTTGTTATTATTTTATGGACTCCAGATTTTCCTGGTTTTAATATAACTGAAATAACAGTTTGATACATGGAACTCAGAAGCACTGAAGTGAGTGATGCGTGTTGTCATTTGAATAAATAGGGGCTCTACTTTGTCCCAGAATATCAAATAAAATGTTATGGGAAAGCAGTCCATCCCTGGTGCTTTTCTCCTCGCAAATGTTTTAAGTGTCTAATATTTCTTTTTGGGTGAATTCCATTTTTTGTGTGATAAAAAAAAAAAATCTACTGATAGTTGCTTCAAGGTTGTTGAGTCTAAGAAGACTGTAGGATCAGTCCAATGGTTGTTTAATTCTGATTTATATCGATTTTCATAGAAGCTTTTAGAATGATTAATAGCATTGTTTCTAATTAATCCTTATCCTTTTGAAACTATAACTGGTTTGGCGTGTATTCGTTTTGCGAGGGCTGCGAGGTGTTTACCAGGTTTGTTTGCCATTAAATAGTATGCTTTATTTGAGTTTAACCTGTAGTTGTTGGCTCTCCAAGAGTAAAATATCTTATTCTTGCTTAAAATCAGAAATTGTATTCCCTTCTTTACCTTGTATAGATTTGTTATGGGCTTTTTTCTAAGATAGAAATGTAAATTAAAGAAAAATAAATCAAACTCATATTTTACTTTTGCAGAGTATGAGATTAGGGGATTGATAATGTATGTCTTAAAAGCATCCCAAATTATGTTGTTGGTCTGCTTTTCTCTGTCCTCTGTCTACATTTGTAAAAGGTCTTCATTTTTTAGTTTATGGATTTAATAAATGTAGGGTCTTGACGATGCGCTGTTGATTCTCCATATTCTGTCACTAAGTGCATTTTCTGTTGGTGTAATTAAGCATGATACAGGAGAATGATCCGATACCACTATCATGGATTTTAGAACACAGTATATTGTTGAGTGCATTTCTGGAAATAAAAATGTAGTAGATTCTTGAACAGCTTTTCTTATTTTTTGTTGTTGTCTTTTGTAGTTGGGAATAATAATCTCCAGGTGTTCTGTAGAATATTTGTAGAGATTACGTTTTTCAGCCCCTTTGGAGGTTCCTTGAATTTCCCTTTTTTATTGCCATGTGTGTCTAACTTGCTGAATGCATGATTTAGGTCACCTGCTAAAATAAGTTCCTGTGAGGTTGATCTATACTGAACAAAAATAAACGCAACATGCAATAATTTCAAAGATTTTACTGAGTTACAGTTTATATAAAGGAAATCAGTCAATTGAAATAAATTCATTAGGCCCTAATCTATGGATTTCACATGACTGGGAATACAGACACCTTAAAAAAAAGGTAAGGGTGTGGATTAGAAAACCAGTCAGTATCTGGTGTGACCACCATTTGCTTCATGCAGCGCGACACATCTCCTTTGCATAGAGTTGATCAGGCTGTTGATTGTGGCCTGTGGAATGTTGTCCCACTCCTCTTCAATGGCTGTGCGAAGTTGCTGGATATTGGCAAGAACTGGAACACGCGGTTGTGCACATCGATCCAGAGCATCCCAAACATGCTTAATGGGTGACATTTCTGGTGAGTATGCACGCCATGGAAGAACTGGGACAGTTTCAGCTTCCAGGAATTGTGTACAGATCCTTGCAACATGGGGCTGTGCATTATCATGCTGAATCGGATGAATGGCACGACAGTGGGCCTCAAGATCTCATCACGGTATCTCTATGCATTCAAATTACCATCAATAAAAGACAATTGTGTTCGTTGCTTGTAGCTTATGCATGCCCACACCATAATACCACCATGGGTCACTCTTCACAACATTGACATCAGCAAACCGCTCGCCCACACGACGCCATACTGCGGTTGTGAGGTCGGTTGGACATACTGCAAAATTCTCTAAAACGACGTTGGAGGCGGCTTATGGTAAAGAAATGAACATTCAACTCTGGCAACCGCTCTGGAGGTCATTCCTGCAGTCAGCATGCCAATTGCACGCTCCCTCAAAACTTGAGACATCTGTGGCATTGTGTTGTGAAAAAACTGCACATTTTAGAGTGGCATTTTATTATCCCCAGTACAAGGTGCACCTATGTAATGATCATGGATGATATTGGCAAATGATAAATGCTCACTAACAGGGATGTAAACACATTTGTGGACAACATTTGAGAGAAGCTTTTTGTGCGTATGGAACATGTCTGGGATATTTGATTTCAGATCATGAAACATGGGACCATACCCAAGATAGCGTAACAGTGCGGTCGTGTTCTCTTGTGTATCCATGTAAATAGCCTGTTTTTTTTATTTTTTATTTTATTTTACGTATATATTTCCCTATCACACTTTTTATCCCTCTACTAAATATACTTTCCTGCAACCCGCCTCACTCAATGTGGAACGGATTCTATTATTTACTCACCTTTATCTAGAATCTCCAGTTGAAACTAGCCAACCAGCTAACTAGCTACTTGCTATTAGCGGTTTTCACCCAGAACATCAGATTTTCTGCCGGAATAACTGAATCACTGGACCTTAACACCGGATCTAGCTAGCCGCAACCGAATGGATGTCGAATGGATGTTGCTGTAGGCTAATCACCACTGCCCCCGTAGCACCAGTTAGCCTTGAGCTAGCCCCAGCTATCTACCTCTCTGTCTACCGGACGGGAGTAGCCAGCTAACCAGCTAACTAGCTACTTGCTATTAGCCACCGTTAGCGGCTTTTCTCCATTGTCCGTGGCCTACACTACCTACCAGCCAGCTCTAGCCTGGACTATTATCGGCCAGTCTGCACTGCCTGCACAGCGAGTTATCGACCCAGAACCTATCGGATTTTCTGCCGGAATCACTGAATCACTGGACCTTTAACACTGGATAATCGCAACTAGCTAGCTGCAACCAAATGAACGTTGTTGTTGGCTAATCAGCCTTGAACTAGCCTTGAGTCAGGCACATCTCCCGGCTATCTACCTCTCTGTCAACCGGACGGGACCTCCTAGAGTCGACACGGAGCCCTGCCGATCCATCACGACTGGTCTGCCTACGTAATCGTCTGTGGTTTCAACAGGCTTCCCGTTGCAACGACCACGAAGATCCATCTGCTAGCCCCGGCCCGCTAGCACACGCAAACTACAACCGTACTTCCTGCTCGCTGTGCTGAAGCACTAATTTGAACTGCTCTCAGACTCACACATTGCTGTTCACTGGACCTTATGATCACTCAGCTGCACAGCTGATGCCTGCTTGACTGTTCCTTTACACAGTACCCTGTCCTGTTTATTCTGTTTAGCCTCAGCCCAAACTTTATCGCCATTACCAGTGGTTGTCTTAGCTCTCTCTAGTAACACCTGTGATTGCTTTATGCCTCTCTCCCATGTCAATATGCCTTGCCTATTGCTGTTCCAGTTAGTTCTTATTATACAATTTCACTGTAGAACCCCAAGTCCCTCTCAAACTGCCTCAAATAGCTCCTTTGTTCCACCCCCCATACACACCGAGACCAGCTCAATCGGTGCCTCCAGTGATGCTCTCTCTTTCATTGTTACCCAACGCTTAGGTTTACCTCCACTGTACTCATATCCTTCCATATCCTTGTCTGTACATAATGCCCTGAATCTTTTCTACAACGCCCGGAAATCTGCCCCCTTTATTCTCTGTACCCAACGCACTAGAAGACCAGTTCGTAAAGCCTTTAGCCGTATCCTTATTCTAGTCCTCCTCTGTTCCTCTGGTGATGTAGAGGCTAACCCAGGCCCTGCAGCCCCCAGTATCACTCCTACTCCCCAGGAGCTATCATTTGTTGACTTCTGTAACCGTAAAAGCCTTGGTTTTCTGCACGTTAACATCAGAAGCCTCCTTCCTAAGTTTGAGTTATTCACTGCGTTAGCACACTCCGCCAACCCTGATGTTCTAGCAGTGTCTGAATCCTGCCTTAAATTTCCATCCCCAACTACAACATTTTCCGTCTAGATAGAACTGCCAAAGGGGATGGAGTTGCAATCTACTGTAGAGAGAGCCTGCAGAGCTCTATCATACTATCCAGGTCTGTGCCCAAACAGTTTGAGCTTCTACTTCTAAAAATCCACCTTACCAAAAATAAGTCTCTCACTGTTGCCGCTTGCTACAGACCCCCCACAGCCCCCAGCTGTGCCCTGGACACCATATGTGAATTGATTGCCCCCCATTTATCCTCAGAGTTGGTGACCTAAATTGGGATATGCTTTTTACCCCGGCCATCCTACAATCCAAACTAGATGACCTCCAATCTCACACAAATTATCAACGAACCTACCAGGTACAACCCTAAATCCGTAAACATGGGTACCCTCATAGATATCATCCTGACTAACTTACCCTCTAAATACACCTCCGCTGTCTTCAACCAGGATCTCAAACAACCACCCCTCATCACTGTCAAACGCTACCTAAAACACTTCAGCGAGCAGGCCTTCCTAATTGACCTGGCCCAGGTATCCTGGATGGATATAGATCTCATTCCGTCAGTAGAGGATGCCTGGTTGTTCTTTAAAAGTAATTTCCTCTCAATCTTAAATAAACATGCCCCATTCAAAAAATACAGAACTAAGAACAGATATAGCCCCTGGTTCTCCTCAGACTTGACTGCCCTTGACCAGCACAAAAACATCCTGTGGCGTACTGCATTAGCATCAAATAGCCCCCGCGATATGCAACTTTTCAGGGAAATTAGGAACCAATATACACAAGCAGTTAGGAAAGCAAAGGCTAACTTTTTCAAACAGAAATGTGCATCCTGTAGCACTAACTCCAAAATGTTTTGGGACACTGTATAGTCCATGGAGAATAAGAGCACCTCCTCCCAGCTGCCCACTGCACTGAGGCTAGGAAACACTATCACCACCGATAAATCTACAATAATCGAGAATTTCAACAAGCATTTTTCTACGGCTGGCCATGCTTTCCACCTGGCTACCACTACCCCGGCCACCAGCTCTGCACCCTCCGCTGCAACTTGCCCATGCCCCCCCCCCCCCCCCCCGCTTCTCCTTCACACAAATTCAGACAGCTGGTTTTCTGAAAGAGCTGCAAAATCTGGACCCCTACAAATCATCTGGGCTAGACAATCTGGACCCTTTCTTTCTAAAACTAGCTGCCAAAATTGTCGCAACCCCTATTACTAGCCTGTTCAACCTCTCTTTCGTAACGTCTGAGATCCCCAGAGATTGGAAAGCTGCCGCGGTCATCCCCCTCTTCAAAGGGGGTGACACTCTAGATCCAAACTGTTACAGACCTATATCCATCCTGCCCTGCCTTTCGAAAGTTTTTGAAAGCCAAGTTAACAAACAGATCACCGACCATTTCGAATCCCACCGTACCTTCTCCGCTATGCAATCTGGTTTCCGAGCTGGTCATGGGTTCAGCCACGCTCAAGGTCCTAAACGATATTATAACCGCGATTGAGAATAGACAGTACTGTGCAGCCGTCTTCATCGACCTGGCCAAGGCTTTCGACTCTGTCAACCACCGCATTCTTATTGGCAGACTAAATAGCCTTGGTTTCTCAAATGACTGCCTCGCCTGGTTCACCAACTACTTCTCAGATAGAGTTCAATGTGTCAAATCGGAGGGCCTGTTGTCTGGACCTATGGCAGTCTCTATGGGGGTGCCACAGGGTTCAATTCTTGGGCAGACTCTTTTCTCTGTGTATATCAATGATGTCGCTCTTGCTGCTGGTGACTCTCAGATCCACCTCTACGCAGACGACACCATTTTGTATACATCTGGCCCTTCATTGGACACTGTGTTAACAAGCCTCCAAACGAGCTTCAATGCCATACAACACTCCTTCAGTAGCCTCCAACTGCTCTTAAACACTAGTAAAACTAAATGCATGCTCTTCAATCGAACGCTGCTGGCACACGCCCACCCAACTAGAATCACTACTCTCGACGGGTCTGACCTAGAGTATGTGGACAACTACAAATACCTAGGTGTCTGGTTAGACTGTAAACTCTCCTTCCAGACTCACATTAAGAATCTCCAATCCAAAGTTAAATCTAGAATCGGCTTCCTATTTCGCAACACAGCCTCCTTCACTCATGCTGCCAAACATGCCCTCGTAAAACTGACTATCCTACCGATCCTTGACTTCGGCGATGTCATTTACAAAATAGCCTCCAACACTCTACTCAGCAAATTGGATGTAGTCTATCACAGTGCCATCCGTTTTGTCACTAAAGCCCCATATACTACCCACCACTGTGCTGTGACCTGTAAGCTCTTGTTGGCTGGTCCTCACTGCATATTCGTCGCCAAACCCACTGGCTCCAGGCCATCTATATCACTGCTAGGCAAATCCCCACCTTATCTTAGCTCATTGGTCACCATAGCAACACCCACCCATAGTATGCGCTCCAGCAGGTATATCTCACTGGTCATCCCCAAAGCCAACACCTCCTTTGGCCGCCATTCCTTCCAGTTCTCTGCTGCCAATGACTGGAACGAATTGCAAAAATCTCTGAAGCTGATACTCTTATCTCCCTCACTAACTTTAAGCATCAGTTGTCAGAGCACCTTACCGATCTCTGCACCCGTACACAGCCCATCTGAAATTAGCCCACCCAAATACCTCATCCCCATATTGTTATTTATTTTGCTCATTTGCACCCCAGTATCTCTTTTTGCACATAATCTCTTGCACATCTATCATTCCAGTGTTAATACTAATTGTAATTATTTTGCACTATAGCCTATTTATTGCCTTACCTCCATAACTTGCTACATTTGCACACACTGTATATATATTTTCTGTTGTATTTTTGAATTTATGTTTTGTTTTACCCCATATGTAACTCTGTGTTGTTGTTTTTAATCGCACTGCTTTGCTTTATCTTGGCCAGGTCGCAGTTGTAAATGAGAACTTGTTCTCAACTGGCTTACCTGGTTAAATCAAAAACTTTACATGTTGCGTTTATATTTTTGTTCAGTTTACATTGGAGAAAGACTGCCACTTAAATACTGTGGTCAGTTTGTAATACCTTGTGAATTAAATTAAAGTATAGTGGCTGGTGGGGCTCTACTTGGGGAGAGTGGGTCCACCGAGAGACCGAAGTGAGATGAGTGGAGGCACCACACATACTTCAGGGAAGTGTCTGATGTCCTCCCAGCCCCCCCCCCCCTCCTGATCCCTCAGATAGAGCCCATCTCCACTCTCACCAATAACCACCATTGGTTCTTAACTATAATGGCAAACAGGGCATAATAATGACTTGACCTCTTCTAATTTGGCCAGAACTCTTATTATTTTACAGCAAGTTTGCAAGTCACAAAAATAAATAAAATGACATTATAGATAACTTCTTCCTTCCCTCTTTACCAAGCCAAGCTTGTCCCTCTCCACCTCCCCCTCCCAGTTTTCCTTCCCCCAAGCCAAGCTTGTCCCACCATCCCTTCTTCTCAGACACATTTATACCCATACATCGACTTACTCATCCATTCACATACAACATATACCCTATGCATCCACACCCTCTCTCCCCCTCCTACATATTCACCCTCTTTCACACTCCCATTTATATACACAGACACACACACCCACCCACCCACAGAATAGTTGACGACATACATGCTATATTTCATTTTGTATTTTCTTTTCGGTGTCCATGTAACCCATTGGCATCAGCTACTTCTATCGTTACCTCCTAGAGAAGAACAGTTACTTGGGGAAAGTAGAGTATGGTATTAGGGGGAGGGGGAAAGAATACTGTATGAACTTACAGCCCAAGACCAGGTTATTGTATGTAGTCTAGTGTGCTTATCACTTTTTCCCGCTCCTTCCTCTCCTCAGGGCAGGTGTCTCTCCTTCAACTGGAAAGGTTTCTTGCAACTTGTTTAGGGCTTCATCAGCGCTTGTGAATTCCATCCTTTGCATTCCCTTCCATACCCACAGCACCGCCGGGAAGCGTAGTTGAGATTTGATTCCTATTTCTTCCAGTGATTGATGGGAATGTAATCCTTGCGGTTTTCTCCTCAGCCTAGCAGACAGGTCCTGGATCAATCGAATGGACTAGCCATGGATTTTGATCTCCTTTCCCCCCTGTGCCTTCAGCATATTGACTTTGGTCTGATAGTTCCACAGCTTGAAGATTACCATGCAAGGGTATTTAGCGTTCTTCTGTTTCACGCCATCCTATGGCATCGTTCCAGATCCTCTGGTGATCTATCCACATCAAGTTCCATTGATATCAATTTGACCACGTAGCTGGAAACATCTTCCTTTTCCTCGTCTTCCGCTAAGGACAATATTCACCTGTTGTTTCGTCTCATTCTGATTTCTTGCTGATCCAATTAATCTTCTAAAGTTTGCAACTTTGTTTCCAGAAGGCTAATTGTGTTGTCTTGTTCATTTATACACACGCCTTGTATGACTACTTTCTTTTCGAGCTAATCTACTTTTTTAACAATAGATTGTAGCTGTTTGTTTGTTTTGGAAGCATTTTAGCTATGTTTTCCTGGATATCCTTTAGCTGTTCATTACTCGTTTGCATCTCCAAGTTGCTAATGGTCTTTTCCTCTGGGGGGAAGCCATGGCTTGTTTAATTAGTGTCACCGCGTTCGCTTTACCAACTGATTGGGTCGTACATAACTGACCTCTCACTCTCTCCTAGTTGCTTGAGGATATATTGATCTATCGATTTTAGAGGCTTAATTTCAACATTGTTGTCTGGCTTCTGCATATAACCAGTTTTGTCGGTACAAAACGGAGCTACTCACACCCCATGCATCCTATCGGTACGCACATGCGCCTCTCCACTACTACTTGCAGGTTCCATCTCGACAATACAACAACATTAAGAAATAATAAAGAATACGAACATAAAGTAAATGGCACAGTAGAAGAGGACAAACATTTTAGCATAAGTACCACGGACATTCAACTGGGCGTGCAGGCTTTTGTTCTAGCCCTGTGCTACCACACCTGATTCAACTAAAAAAGTATGTTTCCGCTTGGCTAGAAAAAAATCCTGCACACCATGTGGGCCTCAGTATGACAAATTGTAGCAAAACTTTGGAATTCAGGTAGTACCTTCCCGTTTCACTCAGTTTCATAACTTTCTCCCTAAAAAACATGACTTGGGACAGGATTGAAGAACATTGGTCTACTGGATGGGAAGGAAACTGTATCAGAAGATGTGAACCCACCTTTTCTCTTTTTGGTGCAATGGCATCCAGTTCGTCAATGAAGATGATGGCGGGGGCATTCTTCTCCGCCTCCTCGAAGGCCTTCCTCAGGTTACTCTCAGACTCTCCGGCCAGTTTACTCATGATCTCAGGCCCTGAAACATTTAGTAGGTGCGAGTTCAACTATTAGGCAACTTCCTGACAACAAACACACTGAATGTGTAATTCTGACCATCACTGAACAACAGAGTTAGAGTCAATCAATTCCAATTCAGTCAGTTGCATTGAAATTCCAACTAAAAAAAAGTATTTTTAATGGAATTTCAATTCACTTCATGCATTGACTGAATTGAAATGGAATTTAACAAAATGCTGATGAAAAATAACTAAAAAGGTATTGTCCTTCAGGCTCTCACCATTGATAAGGAAGAAGAAGGCTCCAGTCTCATTCGCCACAGCACGGGCGATCAGAGTCTTTCCTGTTCCAGGGGGTCCGTACAGCAGGATCCCCCTTGGAGGCTGAATTAAAATTAGAAGTGATGAAAATGAATTACATTTTCATGTAAAACAGCAGCAATTCATTCACTTGTTTAAACAAATCCAACCAAATCAAAACGTATGGTTAAAACAAACCAGTTTAAGGCATTTATCTAATAGTTTCTACATGAGGTTTGACGTGAAGGATGAGAGTTGTATTTAGCTCACCTTGACGCCGATGGCCTTGAACAGTGCTGGGTGTCTCAGGGGCAGCTCCACCATCTCCTTAATCTGGGCCAGCTGCTTCCTCACACCACCAATGTCATCATAGCCAACCTCATTCAGAGACTCCTCTTCATCCTGAACACAGTAAGAGATGTGGTTGGTAAAGCATTAGAAACTAGGGCAAAAGGCTACAGATACAGATAGCATACAAATGTAAGAAATTGCTTTCTACGATCAGAAAATCAGGAATTCCTGAATAATCAAGAAAAATCCCATCTCTGAAAACAGCAGCTCTGATGTTAACCTGCTCTCATGCACAATATCCAACTGAAGCTGTAGAAATAGAGCAGACTTGCTGCTCTATAGAAAACTGCAGCAGTGCTGGTACTGAATTAAGCCGTACCTCTCGTTTGATGGGCTCCCCCTCACAGTGGATGACTGTGTCTGGGGCCACGATGCAATAGGGGTTGGGGTCCGTCTCCACTACCTTGAACTCCACAGCTCGCATGCCTCCCCTCACCAGGAAGATGTCCCCTACAAACAACAGAGATTTAGAATTGACCCACATTACTAATTCTCTGACCTTGGCTTGACCTTTTGGTGTTTTTCATAATCATATTGTGAGACACACTGGCTTTGCCAGTAAACCTGGGTTGTTCAGTATGCACTGTTAGGTTCTAAACAAACAGAGTGAAAACTAAAACGGATGACTAGGAAAAGCTCAAAACAAATTTATTCCCCACTGGGTCAAACAGCTGCAAAGACAAAGACATGTTTCCACCAGCACAAGTATTTATATCCTCCTATTGGGCGGAGTCAACTCCTTGCACATCTAGACAGCCATTACATCTCTGTTGTTAAGCAGGAACTTAAGTGGTGTGTGTAATAGAACTGTTCCTTGTCACTTCATCTGACCTGAGCTCGGCCTGAATTCCTCACTCCTCCCTAATCCATGTCTGTCCTACCTTATCAGTGACTGAAACCAGAATGTTGCCCTTTGCCCCTCTCCATAGGATCAAGAGATTTAACAATACCATGTTTTAACATGTAAACTTTCTGCACTCCCCCTTCCTCGCACAGTATCTTTCCATACACCTACTTCTTATCCACCCTCCATTGACCCCAACATATACAGTTGAAGTCAGAAGTTTACATACACCTTAGCCAAATACATTTAAACTCAGTTTTACACAATTCCTGACATTTAATCCTTTTATTTCTTTCATCACATTCCCAGTGGGTCAGACGTTTACATACACTCAATTAGTATTTAGTAGCATTGCCTTCAAATTGTTTAACTTGGGTCAAACGTTTCGGGTAGCCTTCCACAAGCTTCCCACAATAAGTTGGGTGAATTTTGGCCCATTCCACCTGACAGAGCTGGTGTAACTGAGTCAGGTTTGTAGGCCTCCTTGCTCGCACACGCTTTTTCAGTTCTGCCCACAAATGTTCTATAGGATTGAGGTCAGGGCTTTGTGATGGCCACTCCAATACCTTGACATTGTTGTCCTTAAGCCATTTTGCCACAACTTTGGAAGTATGCTTGGGGTCATTGTCCATTTGGAAGACCCATTTGCGACCAAGCTTTAACTTCCTGACTAATGTCTTGAGATGTTGAGATAACCTCCTGAGTGGCGCAGTGGTCTAAGGCACTGCATTGCAGTGCTAGCTGTGCCACTAGAGATCCTGCTTCGAATCCAAGCTCTGTCGTAGCCGGCCGTGACCGGGAGACCCATGGGGCGGCGCACAATTGGCCCAGCGTCGTCCAGGGTAGGGGAGGGAATGGCCGGCAGGTAATGTAGCTCAGTTGGTAGAGCATGGCGTTTGCAACGCCAGGGTTGTGGGTTCGATTCCCACGGGGGGACAGTATAAACAAATAAAATAATGTATGCATTCACTAACTGTAAGTCGCTCTGGATAAGAGCGTCTGCTAAATGACTAAAATGTAAATGCAAAATGTTCAAAGAACATTCGCAAATGGTCGCAAATGGGTCTTCCAAATGGACAATGACCCCAAGCATACTTCCAAAGTTGTGGCAAAATGGCTTAAGTACAACAAAGTCAAGGTATTGGAGTGGCCATCACAAAGCCCTGACCTCAATCCTATAGAAAAGTTGTGGGCAGAACTGAAAAAGCGTGTGCGAGCAAGGAGGCCTACAAACCTGACTCAGTTACACCAGCTCTGTCAGGTGGAATGGGCCAAAATTCACCCAACTTATTGTGGGAAGCTTGTGGAAGGCTACCCGAAACGTTTGACCCAAGTTAAACAATTTAAAGGCAATGCTAGTCATGACATCATTTTCTGGAATTTTCCAAGCTGTTTAAAGGCACAGTCAACTTAGTGTATGTAAACTTCTGACCCACTGGAATTGTGATACAGTGAATTATAAGTGAAATAATCTGTCTGTAAACAATTGTTGGAAACATTCATCCTGGTTGTACGTTTTGGTTTTTGCCCTAGCACTACACAGCTGATTAAAATAACCAACTCATCATCACGCTTTGATTTTTTGAATTAGCCGTGTAGTGCTAGGGCAAAAAAGAAAACATGCAGGGTGGGGGGGCCACAGGACCGAGTTTGGGAAACCCTGCTCTGGATCACGGTTACCTTTCCTGATGGGCCTGTAGGCCTCCAGGAAGTAGGGCTTGAGGTAGACCTCAAACAGGTTCCCTGTGATCCCCTCCACAGTGTCATCGATGGGCAGAACGTGGATCCGCTTCCCGTACTTCACATCTGGGCATGGCTGAATACTGTGGGACCACCAAAATAATGAATTATGTCAGGGCTATACTGTACATTGAAGTAGGAGCAGAGGTCTGGTTTTACGCGACGCTGCATTGATGCCAAAGTTCTACAGTTCCTTCTCACCTGATGACATCACCCAGGCGGACTCTCAGGTTGTTGCGGACCACTCTGTTCATGCGGACCTTCTCGTCGGAGCAGGTGTCGTCAGAGAGCACAATGCAGACTGTCTCCCGTCTCTTCTTTCCTTTCATCAGCACTGTGTCTCCCCTGAACAACTGCAACTCGTCCATCTTGGCCTAGGGCGGGACAGAGGAATCAGTCAGACACAATCCTATTGATCTAATATAGAACCTCCCACAGTGAAGATGTAACAGTCAAACACAGCCCGCACAACTGGAACGAGTGATTTACTGGTGAAATAACTATGTATCACTCAGTGCAGACTGGGGGTTCACTAAAAATGTCCCAGCCACATTCATTCACCCCACCAATGCCTCACCTGAGACAGAGAGACCACACTGTTGTCCTCATTGAGAGATTCATCCACAACCAACCGGTTAGGTCTGGTCTTCTGCTTTAAAATCGCTGTGGATAGATCATCATTTTTCGATCTGAGGGAAAATCAATGAGATGCTAAATATAAATCAGATGGCAATGTTACATACATGATCAATAAACCTGGGAGTACATACTGACAAGCTAGCTGACTGTTGGGAAGTTTTGCTAAGTGATAAAAGGGTTTCCTTTAATCCTTATTGTAATGTGACAAGCGTATCATATCAAATCAACTGTAGTCTCTTTGGGTGAAAAGTAAAGTGTGCCTACTGACTAGAGACAGAAACTTTGAATAACTATGGGCCAGTTGCTTTCGGTTTCGAATTATACAGTAGTGAAACTAACTACTAGAATGGGCAGCCATTCTATTTTGAAATGTCATCTGCCACACTGTTAGCTAGATAGCGGAGTTAACAGGAGAGGAGAATATTATTTTAATGTTTATGAAAAATAAAACAAATACAAAAACAAGAGTACATAAAGACAGGGGTATTACATGTCGAGATACATTTTCAATTTGTCATAGTATTATGGTACGTATTGCTTTTTTGTTTTGACACTTACTGATAATTTCAAAATAATGTTTCAATTCTATCTTAAAACAATGTGAAGAGGGGTTTGTTCTCCGCCCACTTCATTTTATGGATAAAGAATCTTCCATGAAAAATAAACAAATTAACAATGAAAGTTAAATCGGGGTCCATATCCTTTGGATCAAAATAAAACCTGCTCTGGAGCAGGTTTTCATCAAGGATCTCTCTGTACTTTGCTTCGTTCATCTTTCCCCCTTATCCTGACTAGTCTCCCAGTCCCTGCCGCTGAAAAACATCCCCACTGCATGATGCTGTCACCACCATGCTTCACCGTAGGGATGGTGCCAGGTTTCCTCCAGACATGACGCTTGGCATTCAGGCCAAAGAGTTCAATCTTGGTTTCATCAGACCAGAGAATCTTGTTTCTCATGGTCTGACAGTCTTTAGGTGCCTTTTGGCAAACCTTTTACTGAGGAGTGGCTTCCATCTGGCCGCTATACCATAAAGGCCTGATTGGTGGAGTGCTGCAGAGATAGTTGTCCATCTGGAAGGTTCACATCTCCACAGAAGAACTCTAGAGCTCTGTCAGAGTGACCATCGGGTTCTTGGTCACCTCCCTGACCAAAGCCCTTCTCCCCCGACTGTGCATCGACCCAATCCTGTCTCGGAGCTCTATGGACAATTCCTTCGACCTCATGGCTTGGTTTTTGCTCTGACATGCACTGTCAACTGTTGGACCTTATATAGACAGGTGTGTGCCTTTCCAAATAATTTCCAATCAATTTAATTTACCACAGATGGACTCCAATCAAGTTGTAGAAACATCTCAAGGATGATCAATGGAAACAGGATGCACCTGAGCTCAATTTCGAGTCTCATAGCAAAGGGTCTGAATACTTATGTAAATACGTTTATTTTTATTTTTAATAGATTTGCAAACATTTCTAAAAACCTGTTTTCGCTTTGTCAATATGGGGTATTGTGTGTAGATTGCTGAGGATTTTTATCTATTTAATCCATTTAGAATACAGCTGTAAGTTAACAAAATGTGGAAAAGGTCAAGGGGTCTGAATACTTTCCGAAGGCATTGTATATGCAGTACCAGTTAAAAGTTTGGACACGCCTACCCATTCCAGGGTTTCTTTATTTTTACTATTTTCTACATTGTAGAATAATAGTGAAGACATCAAAACTATGAAATAACACATATGGAATCATGTAGTAATCATAAAAGTGTTAAACAAATCAAGATATATTTTATATTTGAGAATCTTCAAAGTTGCCATCCTTTGCCTTGATGACAACTTTGCACACTCTTGGCATTCTCTCAACCAGCTTCACCTGGAATGCTTTTCCAACAGTCTTGAAGGAGTTTTGACTGGTAATGTATTTGTTATTACATTTATAGTTTAAAATGTAAATTCCTTCTAGCTGAATTGAGGCTACAAAATCCTCAGCAGTTGCACCTAAAAAGAAGAATAGCACCTTTAGGGACAGCTCTAATAACTATTTGAAACTCCTCAGGAGTGAATGTAACATTGTGTTCTCATGAATTCTGGATAATCATATGGTTGTCCATCATTCTTCAATAATTGTTTAGCCCAGATAATGCTGTTGTCAAACTAGTTCTGGAAAAACAAATACTTATTTTTGTATTGTATGTCTTTATTATCCCAGATTGTATATCTATGTGGGAAAAAGTTGTTTGTACATAAGGTTCCAAGTTAGAAGTACTTGTTTATGAAAGTTTGCAAGCTTATTAGGGATCTTACCCACATCAAAGTTGCATTTGAGTAAGAACTCTAGACCACCAATCTGTTGGAATATTAAATTAGGAATTATATTCCAAACGCAATCCTTATTTCTTAAATAGTTTTGTATCCATTTGATCTTAAAGATTATATTAGAGGTTTTAAAGTCCAGAGCATTCAACCCTGCCTCACTTTGGGTGCTACATATTACCACCTTTTTTAAATAATGAGTTTTATTCCTCCATATTAAGTTAAATAATTTAGTATCAACCATTTTAGTTACTGACAGAGGAACATCCAAGGCAAGGGAGGAATAAACTAATCTGGACAGACCTTCAGATTGACAAATGTACACGCCCAGATAAAGAAAGATCTCTTAATAACCAGGAGTTAAATCTCTTTCCAATTTACTCTACAATAGGAGAAAAATGTAAGTTGGCCATTTCTTTCTGATCTTTGCAAACTTCAATACCAAGATATGTGATCACATCTTTTACAGGGATATTACATATTGAGTTTAAGTCTCATATTTTCAACGCAAATAATTCACATTTCCTAATTCAGAGATAAACCAGATACACGTGAGAAGGCATTAATACACTCCATAGCTTTCCTGACTTCATTATGATCTTTCAAAAAAATTGTGAACATTTCTCTTTATCTTGAATCTGAATACCTCTAAAACTATCCTTATTGATATGAAGTGCCATAACTTGTGACCAATAAAAATAAGAAAAGAGAAATTGGGCATCCTTGTTTAATTCTGCGTCTAATATCGAATCTCCGAGGTTCCATGGGATAATTTAACAGAGCTGTTACTATTATTATAAAGTGTCTTAATTACACTTTGAAAATATTGACCGAAACCAAAAAAATCGAAGTCTCAAAAAGACAAGCGTTCAACTGTATCAAAAGCCTTGTAAAAGTCTACAAATAAAATAATGCTCTCTTCCATAATGTGCTCATTGTAATCTATCAAGTCCAATACTAGTCGGATATTATTACATACATATGCCCTTCATAAAACCAGACTGAGTATCATCATTGATTTGGTCAAGACCTTTTTAAAGTATTTCTGCAAAGTAGCGTTCCATCATTGTTCATTAACGTCTCCAATTTTCTATCATCATAGGATCTTTGTTTGGTTTGGGGATTACAGAAATGAGGCCTTGTGTCATAGAAATAGGCAGGACCCCTAAATCAATTGCCTCCTTAAAGACAAATATAAACTCAACAATATCCTACGGGAGAGGAGAGTAGTAGTAGCTATTAGGTAACATATAGCTAGCTACATAATGTTTATTTACTCTTGAACGAACCTAGTTAGGTTCGGGAAAAAGGGAGAATCACTGGTGCTTACTGTACAAAATGCTAATGTTTTGTTAAAAGCTTACATCAGATTCAGCTGTGCATCTGTAGCTAGCTAATAGTGTTGTGCAGGCCCCCACATGACACAGCAAGAAAAACTGCGAGAACTAGTGGACAGTCATTAGCTCGAATTTGCTAATTTAGGTAGCTAGTTGACTGGCTAATTGTACTTCATTCACTGTCAAGTTAGCTAGATACATAAACGTCACTTAGCAAATGTTAGCAGAACATGACAAACACAAAGTCTTCCCATTCATGTCGCTGTCAGCTAGCCACGCATCTAACGTTAACTAGCTAAGCTGCTAGCTAACAGTTTGGTAGATGGCTGGCTGGCTGTTATCTTTGACATGGCTAGCTAAAGTTAGCTTGCTAACCGGCACTGGTATAATCTTGCGGCCAGATAACTCTGTGGAACCGTATTATTTGTATGTAGTCTCTGTTCTGTTTACTAGTTATATGCCTAGCTACATCCATAGAAAACACACACCGATATTAGCTAAAGGGTAACGTTAGTAGCTAGTTATGTGCTAGAAACCGAAAGCTAGCTAACTTTAGCCAGCTAACAAAGCGAACGTTATTTATTGGTTACCGGATTCTCTCTAGGTAAAGTTATAGCCAACTTACTCTCCTCCTGAAGCCATGGTGCTCCGCTTGGTATGTTCAACGAATGAAACCTGATTTCTTTATAGTTTGTTACCTCTTCTCGTGTGTATTTTTCTCTCAAGTGAGTGCAACACCAACAGTTAACTCTGATCGGCGCTGCGGTTGACAGAGGAGCAGATCCTGCATGTCAATGACCCAATCTGAATAAAACGTTCCTTTGTCATTTTCTACCTAGTAACAATCTACCATTGGCCTTATGTTTCAATTTGGTTTTTCCCCATGACAAAACGTGTCTATGTACTATTGCCACAGAATGAATAAAAGGGGAAACATGAGTTAAAACCATTTTTGCTATTACTTTACAAATTAACAGTCCCATGTTATTTTTTAAAAAGAGCTGTCGAAATGCACTGTTGTCATTAACAATGTGAACCTGTAGGCAGCATGTCTGTGGAACTGTTACCCAGTCATAAATTCACTCCTTCAGATTTCATGTCAGAAACCTGCAGCACAGTCAGCATCTTGCTATTATGCCATGGGTGAGGTGGTTCCAAATGCAGATGAAACTTCGTAGTTACTTTGTTGATAATTCTTTATGATTGTGAAGCATAACCGTGACAGATTCTTATTAAAAACACTTATGACTATCCATCATTGATATCTGGGAAACAGTTTTTTTTCTGGCCAAAGGTTAAAAAAATAAAAAAATAAATGCTTTTGAGGGCCTTACAGTGAGTAGGCCAACTAAATATGGGGTCTGAGGATAATTTTGAGACTCACTTCTATTGCTGTATTTTATAATTACTTGCTCTTATCATTACTTCAAAACACCTGGAAAAAGTGAGTCAGTGAAATATGCCTTCTGCAGTAAAAAGTGAACACTTAATTTGTGCTCAACTCATTTGAAAAAGTGTTTACTGGATGATCTTGGTATGTGACCCTCTCCATCTAGTCTGGCTGACACCAGCTCTGTGTAGTCACGTGGGTCACGTCAGCCAGGCTACTCTTCATCACCTTTCCAAGTTGAATGCACTGATTGTAAGTCACTTTGGACATGGTAAGTGGCCAAAATGTTCTTCTGGAGGCGCAGTGTAAAATAAAAAGGGCCATGGGTCCTGGAGTAGAAAAACTTTATTCTCTGTTAGGAGACATCTGTACATTAATATATGTCAAGTGCCACTTTATTTTCAGACTTTTTAAACAAGTTTAACATCCGCACTATGCAAACATTGACAAAACAGTTGACCAAAAATAAGACACTACTCAAAGCTTGCCAGGAAGGTCAAGACGATCCGTTTAAGCTGGGCATCTGCGGTTTCTGAGATTTGGCCATCGGCTCTGCAAGGGGAAACAAAAGGGGTTAAAATATGTTCATGCCATGGTATGATAACGTACAAAAGGAGTCCAATAACAATGCTGAACATAAAGCGAAAGCTGGCAAAAACGTGGTGGTAGTTGTTTTGGTTGACCTAATTTGTGTTAGGAGGTCCTGGTGCTGGCTGAGAACATGTTGAAGGAAAGCCTTCGAACTTTGATCTTGGTTGGGTCCATTTTGTCCATGTGTCCCCTCACACCAGCATAGATTACTGTAACCTGCTCCTCAATGGCCATGGGGCCTGCAGGTCAAAAAGGATGCAGTCAGTCACACAGGCAAGGGAATAAATAAAGCACAGCAGTGAATAGAGCAAACTTTACTAAGGACGACCCGCTGGAAATACAGAACTCAGTCTCATCTACTCAAGCAATTTATTTAACAGGGACAGTGCACACAATCAACATTTCAGTTGATTAAAATCATACAAATGTGACCAGAACAACGCATCCTAGGAGATACTCACAGTACTGCCCCTGCTTGAGGAGCTCGGTAAGGCGAACACCACGGTTCAGCAGCAGCTGCCGGATGGCAGCGTCCAAGTCAGAACCAAACTGGGCGAAGGCAGCCACCTCACGGTACTGGGCCAGCTCCAGCTTCATGGTACCAGCCACCTTACCAGGGAGAAAACAGGATCAATCACAAGTGGGACACTATTCCCTTTTGTGTGGGTTTCTAACGCAGGCGCCTAGATCCAAATGATAAATACTGGGTAAATTAATTAGTGGCCCACCTGCTTCATGGCTTTGGTCTGGGTGGCAGAGCCGACACGTGACACAGACAGACCGACGTTGATGGCTGGTCGAATACCTTTGTAGAACAACTCAGTCTCCAAGAAGATCTGAGAGAGACAAATGCATGAGTTGAGTCATGGGTTCAGTTTTTCAATAGGTTAAACACCTAACAATCAATCAATCCTAAGTTGACAAGTGCCATTACCAAAAATGACAAATCAGGAATAAATGCAAGGATAGGTTTGAGGTAGCTCCATTTAAATCAGATCATTACACTTATATTTTCAGCTCCTGATTAATTATGAAAACCATATTTTAGCACACCTGTCCGTCTGTGATGGAGATGACGTTGGTTGGAATGTAGGTAGAAACATCACCGGCCTGTGTCTCAATGACGGGCAGGGCGGTGAGGTAGCAAAGTTTTTTTTCATCTTGGCTGCTCTCAAGCAAACGAGAATGGAGGTAGAACACATCGCCGTGGTAGGCCTCACGACCGGGGGGACGACGCAGCAGAAGGGACATCTGACGGTAGGCCACAGCCTGTGACAGAGGTGGGAAGCAAGGTTAGCATCACATCAAGGTTGAGCATAGAATAACAAGTGCCACCCTATACCCCATATAGTGTTTTAGTGCATTGTCAGAGCCGTATAGGGCTGGTGAAAGTAGTGTATAAACTGAGGAATAGGATGTTATTTAAGATCAACCTTAATCAGATATCGACCTCAGAGCCCCATCGCTTGAACTGACCTGCTTGGACAAATCGTCGTAGATGATGAGGGCGTGCATGCCGTTGTCTCTAAAGAACTCTCCCATAGAGCAGCCAGAGTAAGGGGCCAGGTACTGCAGGGGAGCAGCGTTGGAGGCTGTGGCGGACACCACGAAGGTGTACTTCATGGCTTCTGCGTCAGTCAGCCTCTTCACCAGCTGGGCCACGGTGGATCTCTTCTGACCAATGGCGACGTAGATGCAGTACAGCTTCTTCTTCTCGTCGGTGCCGTCGTTGAAGCGCTTCTGGTTCATGATGGTGTCGATGGCAATGGCGGTTTTCGTACGAAGGAAAGACATTGGAAAGAAGATTGTATCATTTATAAAAACTCAAGTGAATGACAAAACATGCATGTGTAAGAGCAGTGCATTCTGTTCTGCTCCAAGCGGGCAATGAACTAGCAACCTTCTGCACAACACACGCAACTCAAAGCCAACCGTCTTAGCCAACAAAGCAAGTGACTAGTCTGTCACTGTGAGCGACACTTGCCTTTAGATCTCAGGGAAGGTGTGAGTTCACCGATGTACTCCAGCCAATTTGCTACAGGTAATTTCCGCATCCACTACACACGTATGACCATATAAGTCGACATCTGACACGTCTACCATGAAAAATACAAGGAGCTGATTAACAGGCCTTTACTTGACCATTGTCCTCAATAACAAGATTAACTGCTAGTTTAGGAATGAGAAGAGATGTGACGTAAGTGGATCAGACTGACATGACTTCAATTTTTCCCTCCAATTTCCCCAGGCATTAGCCACTACAACTCAAGTTCACGTGGTCTAGGCATTGAATACCAAGCCTTGCCATACACTACAATATTCACACCTGTAGGGCTATGGTCTTACCCAGTCTGCCTGTCACCCGATGATCAGCTCGCGCTGACCACGGCCAATGGGCACCAGGCTGTCCACGGCCTTGATGCCAGTCTACATGGGCTCTCAAACAGCGATACAGGGGATGATGCCAGGGGCCTTCAGACCCACACGCCTACGGATTCTGGACCCAAGGGGACCCTACAAAGAAGCAGTAGCAAAGAAAATATTACTTTACACCCCTCACTATCAGTTATCTAGGCCAGCGGTACCTTTTCCTTTCCGGGGACCACCAAATCGCAGATTTTTTTAAACATTAAATATCTTCGCAGTCAGATTTGGAGTACATTTTATCAGTGAATGTAACAGATTAAAAGGCCTATTATTACAGATGGATGTTTGCTAAACAATTTGCATTGTGAAAAGTAACATTAAATTGTTTAACATTATAGTCCCAACTGTTATTATTGCTCAAGACCATGACAGTTGTCCCTACCCCCAAGCTATTGAAAATGTCTTAGTACAATCCACTTTCTCAAGGGACATTGCTACTACAAACTTTGGCAACATGTATAATTCAAGAGATCTGACCCATCTTGGCCATCCATGGCTTTGTGGTGTGCAGGTGCCTGGCTCCTACACATGCAGCGGCAGAAACATTTTTGGAGACCTGCAAGGACAGTGGTTGAGATCATGTTACAGTTGAAATCCTTTCCATGCAAAATAGTTATCCTCAAATCTTCACCATATTTTGAGTATAGTAATGACAGACATTTTTACATACAAGTTTAAAATTACCCTGCCATTTAAACTTTGCCTCCTATTCCTCTTGCTTCTTCTCACTGTCAACTAACTGTCAGTGGATGAGTTGCCATGTTGATAGGTATCACTAATTGGCAAACAATCAATAAAATGCACTGAGCGTGTATAACAAAGAAACAGAAGTTGTGCAACTTGGCTGACAAGATACATAACATTACAACATTGACTAGAGTGTAACGCCGTTGGGTGATCTACTGTCATTTTGATCTGGTCATCGTAGATAACACACTTTTTTGGTGCTTTCAAGAAAACTGGGAACTCGGGGGGGGGGGGGGACATGACGTCAGCGATTTTAAGGTCCGAAAGTGGAGCTCTACAAAAATGCCCGAGTTTCCGACTTGGAATTTCGAGTTGGATGACCGTTCAAAACGATTTTTCCAGTCAGAGCTCGTTTACACCCCCCTCCCAGTTTTCTTGAACATACTAAAGTCGGAGATTTCCGCGTTCCGTTGTTTTGAACGCGGCATAGATCTTCATACTGAATTACATCCATACAGTCGCTTGACTAGTTGATTGATATAGTTGTGTGATCAATGTGTCATAACTGTAAATACAACTACCGGTATGGACTTTTACCATTTTCTTTAACTAACGTTAGGGAGAACTAGCTTGTATCAACAGTGCAAGATGGCCGTCTGTATGCACGGACTTATCATTTCCCAATATTCGAGCACATATTGATGACGCGTTCACATGCTAGTCGGAACTAGGAAACTCGGAAATGTCCGACTTGTTCATTTGTCCATGCAATCCGGGATCATTGGGACGTCCCTACCCCATTGAAGTTCAATTTTTTTTTAAAGGGTTAGGGTTTAGGGTAGGATCCCGGATAGCACTAACCCTTACTGATTCGTTGAACGCAGCACGTGTATAACTACAACCGATTAGTAAATCTGAAATTTCCGAGTGTCCTAGTTTCCGACTAAGACATGAACGCGGCAATAACTTAAAAAAAGTATAATAACACAACTCAGACAACAGCATAACACAAAAAGCTTACAAATCCAGCCCGGCGGACAAGGGCCGCGGCAACGCGAACTGACAGCATAGTTATTGATGTTTCTACGCGGATTTGTCCAACTCCACGTACTGGTTAAATCGCGTTAAGAAGATGGAGGACAGGGTGAGAAAGGATACCGTGAACCGGAAATACTTGCAAAATCATATGAAATCATTTTTTTCGTTAATGTTATCAACTGCGTTTATTATTAGATTAGATTATTGGATATTGACATTGTCATCATAAAGTCGGATACAATCTTGTTTATGTCAATAATCTATCTGAACACTATTGGGCAGAACAAACCCTACTTCCGTTTTAAATAAAGAGTTTTTCTCATTGGCTGGTCTATTTCAAACATCCAATCAAATTCGTCTCTCAAACCGGAAGCTGTAGAATGAAGGGGGCGCGGGAAACGTTTCGGGTCACGGTCAGCATCCCGATTACTTTCAGAAAGCCACTCTCAGCCAAGAGTCAGGCATTTACTGTATTGTTTGTCTGGGTTGCCCGTTGATATGTGTGAAAAGAACAAGAAGGTAGTGTTAATAGCAAAGATTTTATTTGTGCTCTTATTTTGTTTAATTTCTGTTTTTTTTTTAAACCATCTCTCAAGGCTGTAAATCTATGCTAACAAGCTAGCTGTAAACTTGATGTTTGTTTCTACTTTTCAGGTGAGCAAGTGGCTCAGCACGGTCTTTGGAGATCAAACTATTCCAGAATATGAAGTTAACACACGGACACTCGACATACTGTACCAGTTCGCAGAAGCAAGTGAAGTTCGATGCAATGAGACTTCCCTGCTCATTGAGGATCAAAAACAGAAAACCTCTGAGTATCAGGCTGATGGTAAAGTGAACATTGCATGTACTGTTAAATTTAGCTTAAGCGGTTCCTTGAATGATTGAGACACATGGGGCATATTATGTGTCACTGGTTCAACTTCAAGACTAGGTGAAAAATCTGTCGATGTGCCCTTGAGCAAGGCACTTAACCCTAATTGCTCCTGTAAGTCGCTCTGGATAAGAGCGTCTGCTAAATGACAAAAAAAAAAAAGCCCCACTCTGGCTGACATGTCTAAACACACTGCTGTGCAAAGGGTCTTCTTTCTTTTTTTGCACAATGTTGTATCTTTGATTTAAACTATCTTTCTAGGTGTTCATCTCCAGGATGTTGTTTTACAAGGAGTGGGCTTATCCTCTGGAAGCTTGTCAAAACCTGCATCAGATTACCTGTCAGCATTGATGGCCAACGCTAAGGTACTTGGTGTCCGAGACACATCTCTGAGCAGGTAATGCACTGATGTACAATGCTGCCTATCTAAAGAAGTACACACAGAAAGCCATACAAAATGGATTCTCATGATAAACTTGCAAGAAAATAATCTCACATCCATGCTGTTTGTTTAGCTTTGTGCCTGCGGTGAATAACCTGACCAATGAGCTTCTGGAATCTGAGAAGACGGACAGGAGACTTGATAGGGAGCTCAATGCCCTCAGAAATAAACTTGGGGCCGTTCTTGTTCTACGGAAAACCTTACAAGAGTAAGAGGATCACACAGTCATGAACCTGAAATGTTGCATTATTTGAAATGCTCACATCTGTAAAGCTCTAGAGTTCATTCATTTACATAATCATCTGATTACAGGGACATCAAGAAAACAATGAAAGCTCAAGAGGTGGAGAGTGCCAAAGCAGAAGAAAGACTACTGAATATGGACTTTGTCAAAGCAAAATCCAAAGACCTCTCATACCGAAACAAGAAGGCAGAGGTTAGTGCCTTTGACTTCTGTCATCTTATGTGCTGTTTATGTTGTTTACTCCATTTTCTTAAAAGGTCAAGAAATCCTTTCTGGTTCGCTTCTAGTTTTGTTATGTTGGATTGGGGTAGCTTTTGATTTATTGAGCTGAGAAGTCAAAAGTCAACCTTGGAAACATGGTTAGGTGGTTAGGGCTTTTTGACTGGTAGAAATGCATTTATGTTATCCATTTGGCTTTTGTCATAAGCAATGCATTTTCATTCTCACCCTCAGGACCAGCTGGCATCCAGACACATGGAGAATCGAATCTCCCACCAAGCTCTCTTGGAGCTCTGTGAGGTATCCTCATGTTATGATTTTTTAAGATGGAAGTGTTTGCTGTTCTCCTTTGCTGTGAAATGTATTGCAATGAGTTTCTGTTCTTCCCTCTGCAGCAAGTTTCCACATTGAAACAAGAAATTCTACCTTTGTCAAAGAAACTAGAACCCTACAGAGATTTGAGCCCAGTTAAGAAATGTTTTTTTTATTTTTTGAAACGGTCATTTAAATTTTCCTTTTTCTTTTGGTGATATGCTCTGCTTAATGAAATCATTGTTCCCTAGAGTCCATCTCTTGCTCAAGTGAAAATTGAAGAGGCAAAGCGAGAATTGGTGAGTTTTGCCATTCTACAATACAACAGGAATATTGTGATGTTACTGTACATTGTCACAATTATATTTGAATTGAACTGTTTTCTCCTTGTTTAAGGCTGCAGTTGATGCTCAACTGGAGATGAAGGTGGACTTCATGAATTCCTCCATGCCTAAAGGGCGGCCTTTAAAATGACACATGAATTTTGGGGATTGTAATTGTAGAAAGTATATGTAATGATAATAAATGTCAATGAAATCGTAATATGTTTTTCATCCAACTTGTCATGGGCTGCTTGGGCTATATTTATTTCAGAATGTGTTAAAACTAAACAGGGAACTTATCTGTCTTACGAGATCATAGGTGAGGAAGAGGACTCACCATTTGTGATTGAAAGACAATTTATGCTTGATCCGAAAATGTGGTCGGAGGCTCCGTATGGAGGGTGTGACGCAATCGCGGAGCTTCCGGAGGCATGCAGATTCCAAATTGAGCTCTGCATCGCCGTGCGCCTCCCAAATGTTGTAACAATGTGGAGGGCTCCGTATATCTCCACATTCACATGATTGTTTGACGGTAGGTGGGGGCGGGAGGTCCTGTATAAACTCAATTCCTTGACAACAGCTCTGCTCTGCGAAGCGCAAGATGTATGAATGCCCTGACTTCTGCAGAGGCCGTATCACCTTAAATGCTGCACGGCTAATGCAGATGACAGATTGACCATACAGTGCCTTTTACACTGAGTGCACAAAACATTAGGTACACCTTCCTAATATTAAATTGCACCCATTTTTGCCCTCAAAACAGCCTCAATTTGTCAGGGCATGGACTCTACAAGGTGTCGAAAGCGTTCCACAGGGATGCTGGCCCATGTTGACTCCAATGCATCCCACAGTTGTGTCAAGTTGGCTAGATGACCTTTGGGTGGTGGACCATTCTTGATACACACAGGAAACTGTTGATTGTGAAAAACCCTGCAGTGTTGCAGTTCTTGACACTCAAACCTTTTGTCTTGCCCATTCACCCTCTGAATGGCACACACGTCGCAAGGCTTAAAAATCGTTATTTAACCTGTCTCCTCCCTTTCATCTACACTGAATTTAACAGATTTACCATCATAAGGGATCGTAGCTTTCACCTGGTCAGTTTGTCATGGAAAGAGCAGGTGTTCCTAATGTTTTGTACACTCACTAGTTCTATGAAAATTAGTGATATGTTTCAACCAAAATACAGTGTGTGCAAGTGCATGATAGATGGTGTTAGTTCTACATTAAAACGGAGATAGTGAATTCTTACATTGTAGCCGTTATACCTTGTTCAGTTGCAGATTGTTCTCCAAAAACCCGAGAATATTCATAAAGATAGTGAGAAATGCCTCTTGCATGCGTATAGATCTTTGTTTTGGTCGTACTGTGTGATGCTGTCACCTTGGCCGCGGGCGTGCTCTTGCGAAGATGACAGCTCATCACACAGTGCGACCAAAGCAAAGACCTACCACAGGTGGTTGGTGGCACGCTAATTGGGGATGACGGGCTCGTGATAATGGCTGGAGCAGAGTTGGTGGAATGGTATCAAACCCATGGTTTCCATGTGTTTGATGCCATTCCATTTGTTCCGTTCATTACGTGTCTACGCACATACAAGAGGCATTTCTCACTCAGTGCAAAACGTGGATTTTACTATCTTTATGAATATTCTCTGGTTTTTGGAGAACCATATGAAACTGAACACAGGCATTATATACTTTCTTCGTCCTCGATTAGGAAGAAAACGTGTATTTGCAAGAACAGCTTAGCTGAAAAATTACTTTTTACCCTTTCTGCTAGCCAAGGTATAACGGCTACTATGGAAGAATTCACATGTCGCCGTTTTAATGGATAGCTAAAATGGTGTGCACCTACTTCCTTCGATGTAGTTCAACGGCGGTTGGCATCCAAATTGTTGCATTCATGACAATTGAGAACTCAACAAAAAAACTAGTGACGTCAGTGATTTTCAATTCGGAAAGTCGGAGCTTTGGAAAGATGCCCGAGTTTCCGATTTAGAATTCGGAGTGACCGTTAAACGTTTTTTCCCAGTCGGAGCTCGTTTTCTTTCCGAGTTCCCAGTTGTCTTAAACGCTCGTTTTTTCCCGAGTTCCCAGTTGTCTTAAACGCGGCATACCTCTCCCAAGACGCACGGTGGCGCAAGTTTTTTTTCTATGTCACTCACGCATGGAAGTGACGCACACATTTTTATGTGAACAACGGCTGATGGGGACATTTTGAAATAAGTAGCTAGCTGGTATTCGTGAGTGAGTGGACCAAGGTTCACTTCACTTTATTAGTTGTATATCTCGCATGCGTGATACGTTCAAATTAATGAAGATGACACAGAAGTCGGACACTGAAGAAACAAGCGTATAACGTAACACACAAGTAAGTTGCTAGTTTAGCTAGCATATTAGCCTGCATAGCTAGCTACGCCGTCAGTGCGAACTGGCTGGCTAGCTACTGGGCTGCGTTAAAATGGAATCGTCGTTAGCATACGTCGCTTCCATTTTAGGTAGCTTACTAGCTGCCCATCGAGTTCGTGCTAGCGGTATCACAAATGCATGCATGCATGGATGGTGGACTATGTTTAGAAATCCCCCTAGCAACTCCATTCGTCAAACTCGATTTTTGGGAAACTTGCTTAGCAAACTAGCTAACGTCGTAAGTCATAGCTAGCTCGATAGCAAACGAAACCCTCAACCACAGTTTGCCTCAATCTTTTCCCTGTTAGCTAGTTACCTAGCCAGACAGCGAAGCTACCATCAAGCTAGATAACTAGCAAAGGAAGAAGGAAGCCAGCTTCCTGGCGTTACTGGTTTTCTGTATGTTTAGCGCAGTTAACGTAAGTTAGCAATATTTTTGATTGCTAGCCAGCCAGTTGATAGTGACGTGTAGTTGCTTTTTAGCTAAGTTTTCGACCTAGCTAGCCAGGTAGTTACATAGGTCAACATTTCGTTTTTCGTAATGTTAAATCGGCCAGTGATGTTATTCATATGTGATAGATGAGGCTCTGTCTATCTGAGCTTGCTCTTGTCCTGGGCTACTGTAAGGTGTGGCGCAAAGATCCCCGGACTTGAGTTTCGTAGTTGCCCACACAGAGTGGTGTCATGACGCCATTATTTGAAGCCACAAACCTACTGTTATAATGCCGCGTTCAAAACAACTGGGTAACTCAAATTCTGACTTCAGTGCATTCAAGACAACTGGAACTCGGAAAAACACGAGCTCCGATTGGGAAAAAACGTTTTGAATGGTCATCCAACTCGGAATTCCAAGGCGGAAACTTTCTAGAGCTCCGACCTGAATATCTCTGACGTCATGATTTTTTACTTAGTTTTTTCCCCCAGGTTCCCAGTTGTCTTGAAAGCACCATAAAACTACTGGGCAATATATTAAATGTCGGTGCAAGGTTAGTCTACCAGCTGTGCCACATCAATCTTATGTTTAGGTGTATTTCGGTGGAATGCTGTGAATTTGAGCAATGAAGAGTTCATGATACAGTTTGCAAGAAGAAGCTCACCATTTGTAGGCGTTTCCTTCCTACATGTATGTTGCCATTCCACACAATGGTAAAAGTTTGGATCCAGCAGATATTTGTAAGCTGACGGCATGAGGGGGTTCAAAGTTAAACCAGTAGAACAGGTGTTGCCAGCATCTAGCTGATAACCTTTCTTATGTGAGAATGCTACCAAATACCCATATTTTACACTTTTGGTTCATTATTGGTTTTAGGGTGGCAGGTAACCTAGCGGTTAAGAGCATTAGGCCAGTAACCGAAAGGTTGTTGGTTCAAATCCCAGAGCCGACTAGGTGAAAAATATGTCTGCCCTTGAGCAAACATAACCCTAATTGCTCATTTAAGTCGCTCTGGAAAAGAACGTCTCCTAAATGACTAAAATGTAAACATACCCCACTACAGCTGTAAATGCAGCCAGATTAATTGGTGCTAAATTGCCTATTGGTACTGTTGTAGGCTGCTGGTACTTCATTGAAATGTTTTTTATTAAGCTACCAGTGGTTCCCGTCTCCGGTCCTCGTGTACCCCCAAAGGTACACATTTTTATCATAACCCCCGACAAACATACCTGATTCAACTTGTCAACTAATCATCAGGCCCTCAATAAGTTGAATCAGGTATGTTCATTTAGGGCTACAAGACAAATGTGTGCTGTTGGGGGTACTTGAGGACCAGAGTTGGGAAACACTGAGCTACACCTTTCATAAGTCGGTCTGTTGTACTGCGTCATTTTAAAGATCCTGCAAGAGGATGATTCATTTTTAATGTGTTCAGACTTAAAGATATATCAATATTAGAATGGGTGCAAGCGTAGGTCTTTTTGAACCAAAGTTAAATCTGTGCGATATCATATATTGTTGTTCCAGGTGAGTTCCTGTCCTGGCCCACCCTTCTAAAACTGTCAGACCACGGGGCCCTACGCTCAACTAGCGTGAAGATGGCAGACACCGAGGAGTTTGTGGATGCTGATATCTTCCCAGAGTGCCCCGTGCAGGGGGGGTCAGCTGCTGCTGTCAGGGGGGAGCAGGAGGAGCCCCTTAAAACAGAGACCACCAGCTCTCCGCCAGGAGAAAAGGAGGGGGACAGCCCCCTGCAGACAGAGGGTGAGCCCAGCCTTCTCTCCATGCCCTGCCTCATGAAAGAGCTGAGGAGAAACTCCCATGAGTCCCAGCATGCCTCCACCGGCAGCGACAAGCCCACCTCGGGCCGTGCCTACGAGAGCGACTCCTCCAACCCCTGCATGCTCTCGCCCTCCTCCAGCGGCCACCTGGCCGACTCAGACACACTCTCCTCTGGTGAGGAGAGATCCGCCTCACGTGCGACAGTGGATGGGGGCTCCATGGAGCCCGGGGCCGACACCAGACTTGCAGCAGGGGGTCAAATATCTGCATCAAGTGGGCGAAAGTCCCGGCGTTCACGTTCTGAAAGCGAGATGTCCACCAACACAATGGCAGCCAAGAAAAACCGCTGCCAGCCCGCTGTGGTGGGAGGAGCAGGCAGCGAGAAGCAGACCAATGGCCGGCTGGCTAAAGTCAAAGGTCACCGGAGCCAAAAGCACAAGGAGCGGATTCGTCTGCTGAGGCAGAAGCGTGAGGCGGCAGCGAGGAAGAAATACAACCTGCTGCAGGACAGTAGTACGAGCGACAGTGACCTCACCTGTGACTCCAGCACCAGCTCCTCTGAAGACGACGACGAGACATCAGGCGGCAAGACAATCACCACAGACATCCCAGGTAACAATCACCACAGACGTCCCAGGTAACAATCGCCACAGACGTCCCAGGTAACAATCGCCACAGACGTCCCAGGTAACAATCGCCACAGACGTCCCAGGTAACAATCGCCACAGACGTCCCAGGTAACAATCGCCACAGACGTCCCAGGTAACAATCGCCACAGACGTCCCAGGTAACAATCGCCCCAGACGTCCCAGGTAACAATCGCCCCAGACGTCCCAGGTAACAATCGCCCCAGACGTCCCAGGTAACAATCACCCCAGACGTCCCAGGTAACAATCACCCCAGACGTCCCAGGTAACAATCACCCCAGACGTCCCAGGTAACAATCACCCCAGACGTCCCAGGTAACAATCACCCCAGACGTCCCAGGTAACAATCACCCCAGACGTCCCAGGTAACAATCACCCCAGACGTCCCAGGTAACAATCACCCCAGACGTCCCAGGTAACAATCACCCCAGACGTCCCAGGTAACAATCACCCCAGACGTCCCAGGTAACAATCACCCCAGACGTCCCAGGTAACAATCACCCCAGACGTCCCAGGTAACAATCACCCCAGACGTCCCAGGTAACAATCACCCCAGACGTCCCAGGTAACAATCACCCCAGACGTCCCAGGTAACAATCACCCCAGACGTCCCAGGTAACAATCACCCCAGACGTCCCAGGTAACAATCACCCCAGACGTCCCAGGTAACAATCACCCCAGACGTCCCAGGTAACAATCACCCCAGACGTCCCAGGTAACAATCACCCCAGACGTCCCAGGTAACAATCACCCCAGACGTCCCAGGTAACAATCACCCCAGACGTCCCAGGTAACAATCCAGGGCTCTACGCTGACCTTGTTAACAAGAAGCACTTGTGCGCCTAAGTTGAAAAATATTTGAAGTATTAACGCTAGAATCCTTAATTTTTTCTAAATTAAAATTCCAGGTCGCACAGCAAAATATTTACCTGCATATGCGAGGAAAAAGGTTGCACTGTAGAGCCCTGTAATCACCACAGACATCCCAGTTAACAATAAACACCAGACACATTTAACCTAACCCAACCCACACAGGGTAATATTCACAAAACATGCAGTGCATTCGGGAAGTATTCAGACCCCTTCCCTTTTTCCACATTTAGTTACGTTACAGCCTTATTCTAAAATTGATTTAAAAAATAAAATAATAATAATAATCTACACACAATACCCCATAATGACAAAGGGAAAACAGTTTTTTTTAAATGTTTGCAAATGTATAAAAACAACACTTATTTGCATAAGTATTCAGACCCTTTGCTATGAGACTCAAAATAAACACAGGTGCATCTTGTTTCCATTGATAATCCTTGATGTTTCTAGAACTTGATTGGAGTCCACCTGTGGTGAATTTCAATTGATTGGACATGATTTGGAAAGGCACACACCTGTCTATATAAGGTCCCACAGTTGACAGTGTATGTCAGAGCAAAAACCAAGCCATGCGGTCGAAGGAATTGTTTGTTGAGCTCCGAGACAGGATTGTGTCAAGGCACAGATCTGGGGAAGTGTACCAAAAAATGTCTGCAGCATTGAAGGTCCCCAAGAACACAGTGGCCACCATCATTCTTAAATAGAAGAAGTTTGGAATCACCAAGACTTTTCCAAGATCTGGCCGCCTGGCCAAACTGAGCAATCAGGGAGGTGGCGAAGAACCCAACGGTCACTCTGACAGAGCTCAAGAGTTCCTATGTGGAGATGGGAGAACCTTCCAGAAGGACAACCATCTCTGCAGGTCTCCACCAATCAGGCCTTTATAGTAGAGTGGCCAGACGGAAGCCACTCCTTAGTAAAAGGCACACGACAGCCCGCTTGGTGTTTGCCAAAAGGCACCTTAAGACTCTCAGACAATGAGTGTCTTCGGGACAAGTCTCAATGTCCTTGAGTGGCCCGGACTTGAACCTGATCAAACATCTCTGGAGAGATCTGAAAATAGCTGTGCTGCGATGCTCCCCATCCAACCTGACAGCACTTGAGAGGATCTGCAGAGAAGAATGGGAGAAACTCCCCAAGTACAGTTGTGCCAAGCTTGTAGCGTCATACCCAAGAAGACTCGAGGCTGTAATCGCTTCCAAAGGTGCTTCAACAAAGTACTGAGTATAGTGTCTGAATACTTATGTAAATGTGATATTTCAGTTTTTTATTAATACATTTGCAAACATTTCTTAACCTGTTTTTGCTTTGTCATTATGGGATATTGTGTGTAGATTGATGGAAAATAACAATTTAATCAATTTCATAATAAGGCTGTAACACAAAGTAGAAAAGGGGGTCTGAATACTTTCCCAATGCACTGTATATCCCATGTTTAATGTGTTTGGGTCTTTCTATAAATAATGGGGCCAATGTGTGACATTGGGATAAACTTTTCAAAATGTGTTGAAACAAAAATAAAAATGAGTTTTATGCAGTTCCACGTGTACTTGGAGGAATATGCAAATTGCCCTGTAACTCCACCTCTACTACTACAACAACAGGCCTAGGGACTATACATCCTTTAAGCAGGGTTCATACAGACATTGGCAAGTCATATTGAGGGACTTTTTCAAGCCCTTTATTGTAGTTGTCAAGGATCTCAATGTTATACAATTGTATAATTTATATAATTGCACATATAGGGCCTAATATAGAACACCCCCCCCCCACAAAGAAAGCATGCAAGAACTGTCAAAAGTAGGCCGTTACCACTTTAAGAATAATGCATTTTTTAGGCCTTGCCAATTCATTGATATTAAAATTATTATTACATTCTAAAATGTGAGAATACTGTGGACTTGCCTGACTAAATGAAATGGATGCGTGCATGGTGATTTTTCTTTAGCCTATGTGGCGAAACAGGCACACATAATGAAGCCATGAATAGTGGCTGTTTTTATAATGAGAACGCAGCCAAAAGCCTGGTTCCTTTTGTAATGGAAGGATTTGTATGGAAAGCCAAGTTGATGCCAGCATTAGATCTGGTCGTCCTCATAATCACTGCATGTGGTTTTACAGCAACAGAGTTGCGCAACACCCTTCAATTGAAGCGGTGGGAAAGAAAGGAAATCACAGATAATTAGAAGGGAGCAGGAGAACTTATAAATTGGCTACAATAATTCAAGACTTTTCAAGCACCAAATTCTAGGAAATGTCAGATTTTCAAGGTAGGCCTATTCCAGTACTTGAATTTCTGAACTTCGAGTTTAAGTAGGCTGTTTCAAGCCCATCGTATTGTTTAAAATTGCAGGTGTAACATGGAAACCAACATGTATTTGTCATGTTATTTCATTATCAGATAATATTGTGAAGATGCCTATTAGGCTATGTAATTTGTCATTATATCCTGAATAATTAATAGGAATAGAGTTGGGTGTTGCGCAATAGTCTATCCTACACAATTGCACACAGTAGACTGTGTCCAATCCGAGGCACAAAAACATATACTCATTACCTTGACGCTTTCTGTTAAATCTAACGAGACCCTTCTTTAAATCAAGCAAACGACAGATGATCAACATAAATTCTCTAGGGATAATAGATCCAGTGTAGATCCAGGCACAACTGTCTTCACCGGTGTAAGGAATGAGAGACCCTGAATATTTTGGCCATTCCTCGCAAACACCTTTTTTCCAGCACTTGGGCTGTTTCATCGCATGCGCTATCACAACAGCTGTTCATCATTTGATTGTCATTCAGAAAATTCCTTCCTGGATCAGATGGGTGAAAATATCACAGCATAATTAGACATCTGGACACCAAATGCTCATCCAGCAAGTGTTATGCATAATTATTGAAGAACCAAAAATAATGACTATCGCTTTAGATTTTCAGGAACAAGGTTAGGTGACTCTTTCTGTTAGAATCATTCGATTTTGCAATCACATACATTTTGGGGGGGGTTTGTGTGCCCAGAAACTGTTTTCACCCCATTACATAAGGAGACCCGTTAAGTAGTTACACTGCATTTCTGAAATCTCTATACAAAAAAACTCTTACAGGGTTCAAGTTCAATGTCTAATTGAACTGATTAATGCGTAAGATATGATATAAGGACAACTTACACTGCCATAAATGCAAGGACAGAAAAGTAATGTTTATTGTCACGATTCTGGACAAATCCGTCAAGACACTAATCATGATAGAGGTTTTAAATCAACTCGTGAATTTGATTGAATATAGCTACTGTCTTAATACAATGACATGAAAAAAAATTGGATGATTATTATCAATTACTTATCAACAGCGGTAACAAGTCGTCCAGCGTAGGAAATCCTGGTACCCTAGTCTATAGAAAGACCCATGTACTACAGGCATTCCAAGTAACCCACGTAGCGCACCATAAGGTAATGATCCCAATTTGCTACAGACATCACAGGTAATTATGACAAAATGACTCCAAAACAGTTGCCACAGACATCTCACATGAATCATTTCACATACGTTCACCAGAGATGTCGAGTAACAATAGCATCCCCAGCCAATGCAAACACACTGACGCTTCTGTTTATGAATGTTTGCGGATCTTAAATGGATTGACTGTTAATTGTTTTAATAACTGTTCCACTGTTCATTTGTCTCTGTTCACCATGCATTTTGAAGTTTACAACCCATCACGTCTTCACCACGTAATCCACCCGTAGGAAGTGTTCTTTTAAAACTCTGTCATTGTTTGCATGTTGTGGGGAATGTAGATATCATTTACTGAGTGTTACAATTGGGTTTTACTTGTCTAGTCTGTGCTGCCATAATTAGCTGTTTTTACAACAGTATATGACCTCCCTGTGTGGTAGTAACCTTGTGATAAACATACAATAGTACTATCTCAAAGCTGTGACAAACATAGTAGTAAATGTGTCATTCACATCGAAGACTCCACTGTCCGTTGTAATGTGAATGTCCTTTGTCATAATAGAGGCTGAATGGAATGAGATGTCTCCATCCTCAGAGCCTTCCATTAATTCACCATTCCCTTGCTACCAAGCACCGGATGTGTAGCCTGCCTCACCGTGCTGGTTGGGTTGAGAAATTCTGTTGAATTATTTGAATGTGGCCCTTTGAGATTCCCCTGTGACTTGATTTCCAGATAATTGGAGGGATGATTTGATTTACAGAAAGGATGTGTTGCTCAACTTCAATCAGTACAATGGATCAAATACAGTAAGACTAGTACTGTAGATCAAATGAAGATGACCTATATTGCTTTAAACTCTTTACTTTTTATATTGAGTTATTTCCTCTGTTTCTAAGACCTGGTATGTCAACGATGTTGCTAGCTGGTTTATAAAAGTGTTTAACTTGGTATTACTCGCTGTGGTAGCTAGTGTTTTGACATTGCATCTTGGCAGTGGTATGACAACATTTATATTAGTTTGAGGTAGCATTGTTGTTGTCCTAATTTAGACTGGGTTAAAGCACTGCCATAACATGGAGATGTTGGTACAATGCTTTGCCTGCACTCAAGCAGGGCTATTGTAGTTTGTAAGATAATTTGTAGAGAACATGGCAATCCTCAGCTGTAACTGACCTTTTCCCCCTTTACACTTTCTTTGATTACCACATAACTGCATAAGGCTTCTGGATGTGCGTAGGTAGACATGATCTTTTATTTGAATCACATTTTGAAATTGGTTCTTGTTCAAATAAGTCATATCTAGCTGGATTAAGTACATTTGATGTCCAAGGAGAAATGTCAAAACCATGGTGCTTGTGCTGTTGTCTGTCTGGGTTATTTTTTACGCTGTGGGTCCGTACATAGTCAAACGTATTTCAGGGTTGTTTATCTTATCACAAACTATGCACGGTTAATATTCAGTAAACATTTGCTACAACGATTTACAGCAACTAAATCTCTTAAAACACCAATTTCCGTCTATAGTGGATCTATAGAACTCCATTTTATCAACCATTACTGCATTTCGTACACAGACCTGACTGCTACAACTGCATGAACGTAGTCCATCATCAGCATGAAAAAGTCGATCTGCACGTCAACAAAACTTGTCATTTTCTATTTTTTTTATACTGATAAACAGTCCACCAGCGACCATAAAGTGCTACTGTGTTTCTTATGGCTTGGCCTCAATGTCTTTAAAGCTGGCTTCCGCCGTGCTGCGGAGGGTTCCGGAGTGAGCGCTCAGATGCAGGGCCTGCTGGATGGCGGCGGCTCGTGGGACAGGAACAGCATCGGCAGTGTGCTGGAGGAGGCCATGACTCGCTTCGCTGTGATGCAGCGGCAGACAGAGGAGCGCTTCCGCGTCTGGATGGAGAAGCTGACGCGCCTCGACTCGGATGACAGCGTCGACTCGTCCATCCACTCGAGCGACGCCCCCGGGCGGCACCATCGGCACCACCACAGGGCGCCGCGCCCGTCAAGCTCCTTCCTGCCCTCCTCGGAGTCGCAGGAGACAATGGCGGCGTACACGTTGGCCCGGGGGAATGCCAACGTCACCATGAGCAACATGGCCCCCGACCCCCTCAACAACAACATCCTGCCTGACGTAGTGCCAGTGGCTACCCAAAATGGAAACCTGGACGTTCCAGACCCCAGCCTCTTGAACGTTTAGATTCCCTTGTTGGACTCGTGGAGCGCTTTAGTGCTGTATTTTCCAAATGGATAAAGTTCCACTACCATCACACATACAGTGATGATGGCAAATGTGCTTATCTGATTTCCGCTTTTTTGAAAAATGGATTTTAATCACCAACCCTCCAATTCTACTGGAAGTCCCTAATGTGTGGTATTACATAATAGTTAACATGGTGAGCATGGCCTTGACTGTGTGTTTTTAACTGAAGACTGCAAGTACCAAACCAACACACAATCGATGGTTGATTACATTTGAATGACACTCTGAAGTCCTCCATGAACTGTGTGGCTCATGGCAGCTGTGGGTGCTGAATCACTGTGAGATCTCCTAAATATTTTGAATGCGTAAAAAAAAATAACTAATCGGTTCCTGGAGCCAATTTACTTATCTGCAAGTTATAGAAAAAATTGCATCATTGACACGGACAATGCATATTTTATCGACCGACTGTCAAGTCAGGCCTCTCATTGTATTGCTTGCAGTATGCCTATTCCAACAGTATACATGTTTACCAGCTAACTCACTCTGTGTCAGTTCATACAAAATGCATCATACAATAACGTGCATTATAACACCCCAGACAGCCACATGGGCAGGGTGCTGCTTCATGGCATGTGCCTTGTCATACGGAATTTATGCTGGGAATAAGAACGTTGTCATAGTGCCATTTTACTTACAGCCACATCCACTGGGTTAGTAATTGATTTAAATACTTGTCAATGTTTTCACAGCCTTTACTTTTTGTGGTATAGCTTTACTAACAGTAAACATTCTAGTGAGAATTACATTAGCGCAGTATACTCAGCCCCATACGATTCCTTGAAATTGGATGTCCAACTTTTTAAATATTTTATTTTTAACCTGAACTGGTATTGTGGTGGCACTGAGACCGTGAAAGATTAGGCCTAATACTATGATGGCAGTGGAGAGAAACTGTTTCATGTGCATATCGTGGATGTGATCTTTTGTGCTCAATAGGAGCTAAAATATCAAGCGCCTCAAATGTCTTTCCATATCCTCATAATAGTTGTGTGCCAACTCTGGTCTGCTGTTGGTTGTGTTTGTCTGCCAACCTGGCCTGTGCTTGACGCAAATGCTGCCTTTTTTTTAGAATAGTAGTTGTATTGATATGACTTTTATTATCAAGCTGAAACCAGGTTTCACACGATCATTATAGAGTTTGGGCTCCAGAGCAGTATAGCGCATGTTAATGTTTACTGGTTCCTACATAGGCCTACTTAAGATACAGGTGACCATGTGGCCTTTTCTAGTTCAGAGCCTGTGATTGCTTGAGTCTGAACAACCTTCTCCAGCTACTTATAAAACAAGAATGACTTCAAACACTACCTACACATCCAGGACATGGCTAAAGGAACATAGCTGGAAGCATATTCAGTAGGGCGGTGTCTTTTGGAACATTGTAATTTGCACTTGAAAATGTACTCCATACACATTATAGCTACACAGTTATCAATTACACACGATGTGTTTAATCTGCATAACGTTTTACTGTTTGCATGTGATCTTCCCTTAATGTATATGTGCAAATGTCAAAGAATAATTCATAATTTTTGATCAGCCTGTGTGCAAGGTAAACCTTTGCTCGTATGCTCATGAGTTGTAGTGAGTGACAACTTCCTTTTGGTTTTATGTTAACAGGACTTGGTCCAGCTCTCGTCTCCTGCCTACAATTTCATGACGCACAGTTCATCTGACATATTTAGTTTGCCGCCTTGTCCTGTTCGGATCCCAGTACTGTAAATGGTCTTCCATTTGTTTACCACAGTATTGTATCATGTCAGCAGCTCACTGAAGAGAGAGTGCCCGATTTTACAAGTGCATCAAAAACATTCATGGTCATTTTCCATTGAGGACAGGTATTAAAATCAAATTTTATTTGTCACATGCACCGAAAACAACAGATGTAGGACCCTTACAGTGAAATGTTTACTTACAAGCTCTTTTCCAACGATGCAGAGTTAAATAGATTTTTTAAAAATACAACACAGAAATACAACACACGATTATGTTTACCAAAGAGAGAATCTTGGTTTACAGTGAGCTCCAAAAGTATTGGGACAGTGAAACACTAGCACTTTGGATTTACTATGACTATGGGGTTAAACTGCAGACTCAGCATTAATTTGGGTATTTTCATCCATATTGAGTGAACCGTTTAGAAATTACAGCAGTTTTTGTCATTAATGTAGATGTTATTAGAAACATTATATTCTTATTTCCAATAAAAGTGACTCCAAAATGACACAATGCATTATTTACCATTCATTTCTTTTGGGCACAAAAGAACCTTAAACCAAAACAAACAGCAGATGCATCCAACAAGTTTGTAGCGTCACAAGCTTGATGTAATCATTGTGTGCTAGGAATATGCGACCAAATACTAAACCTTTTGACTACTTTAATTAACGTGAATTTGTCCCAATACATTTGGTCCCCTAAATTTGTGGGACTATGTACAAAAAGTTATGTAATTTCTAAACAGTTCACCTGATACCGATGAAAAATGCCCTCAGATTAAAGCTGACAGTCTGCACTTTAACCTCCATAGGCATAATTTCAAATCCAAAGTGCTGGAGTACAGAGCAAAAACATCTCACTGTCCCAATACTTTTGGAGCTCCTTTTATCTCCACTAGTTATAAGGAGGACTAGGAGTTGTTCCTAATCCTGACCAGTCTGGAAAAACTCTGGGTTTCCACTAGATAACACAGCCACAAAGTCAAAATTGTCTTAATTTAAGGTTATGGTTAGGCATAAGATTAGCAGTATGGTTAAAGTTGGGGTTAAGGTTAGGTTTAAAATCAGATTTTTAAGAAGATACTTTTTAGGAATGGGTGTTTAGTCATGACTTTGTGGCTGTATTAACTAGTGACAACCCTTATAGACTTGAGTGCCTGGCATTCGCTGTAACCCTGGTGCCCATCTGGCTCTTGACTTGACTCCCCATACTGCACTGTCTGCGCACTCAAAGTATGCTGTCTAGATCAGAGTTTCCCAAACCTGGTCCTGGGGCCCCCTCGGGGTGCATGTTTTGGTTTTTGCCCTAGCACTACATGGAGGAGTGGGGGGGTGAGGTTGGCCCAGGACCGAGATTGGGAAACCCTGGTCTAGATGACCCTCAGCATGTGGCCTAGGCTATGTGTAACTGACTCCTCTTACAGGGTAGAACAGAGCAGACACTCGACCGACGTATGTCCCCCAATACTCTACCAGGGTTTTTCTAGAATATAACAAAGGGTGAAACTTTTATCTTTTTATTTTTTGCAGTTTTTTTTTTGTCAAACTACTGCTTAATTGTTTACTTGCTTAATTGCATTCACATGAGAACATTTAATACAGATTTTGAACTGTCTAAAGAACATTTCAGATTTTTTTTGTAATGATTGCATCCATGGTAGTTTTTTTTTGTTTTGTTGTGAATGGCTGTTATTTGAAAAGCATTAAAAAGGATACCCAAAATAAATTCTGTAATCTGTTTTGAGTTCATTGCAGGCTATATATCGGTAGATCATGCATAAAACACACATTAGAATAGGTAATAGTTGCACATCCGATGTGCCAATTGCACATTTAACACTGAGCACAGATTATACGCTATGATTTCTGAACATTTTCAGTTTGACATCAGTCATCTGGACATTTTGAATAAGGCTGATATAGCCTAGATATTATATTCAAACATTTACAGTTGAGCAAAACAAAGCAATTATGTAGGCATATTTGCTATATGCTAACGCTTTATTACTAGGCAAGTAGTTAGTTAAATTATTACTCTTCAACCTAACTTATTAATTGTCTGGCAACAAATATTTACAGCTGAAATGTTTTGTTTAATTCATTATCATGCATGGCAGGTGGCATTTAGCGGTCGGGAACATCAAATAAATAAGATATTGGAAGTTGTAGAGTGAGTGTATGTATGTCTCTGATCCACTCCGATACCAAGGCTGAAATCATGAGCTGCTATACTAGCCTATATAGACTACACCGATGGCCTAACTCTGCTCTGCTGCAGGGTTGTTTGCTGTTACATCATCTGCCATAGGGTGCTGCAACTGGGTGTAACACTTATATTGTCTGAGTGAGGTTGTAACCTTTTCACAGGGCAAATGGCAATGCAATTATTGCGCTAATGGAGGTAGCTACTTTCTACTGTGAGCACTGAAGTCCGCTAACCTGAGAGACGACGTGGTTTTAATAATGAAGTGTTTTCTGTTTCTGCAGACGGGACTCCCATAGTGGGCCGCTATGATATTTCAGACACTGATTCTAACCAGGAGAGCTTAAGTGTGACTGTGGAGCGAGTGCGCCGGACCACCGTGATAACACACGAAAGGCTAAAAACACACAGGGACCAGGATATGGCAGCAAACACTGGGGCAGTAAGAGTACAGCATCTGTGCTCTCGCTCAGCAGGTCAGTTACAAACCTGGTGTATCACACTGAAAATGTCCACCCAGTCTGGGAAGACTTACTGTATAGTCTGCTAACAGTTTGACAGGCGCAAGGAGATTGTTTAACAGGGATAATGTTAGTGCAACAAGTAGCCTAGCCACTAGGAACCAACATCTCAGAGATAAAAACATGGTGGAAGATTGAATAAAACATACGTTTTGTACCGTGCTCCGAAGGTTGGAAAGGGGGATCTTTGGAGTTTGAAGCAGAAATGATACAGGCAGGCAGGTGTTTTCCTTTCTGGTGCTGCAAATGCGTTTTTTCTGTTAGCCTTTTATTTATTTTTCGTCTTGCTATACACATATTTCATAGAAATTCAGTTAGTCAATTGACATAGATGTAAATGTACATAGATATCTGTTGCAATGAAGAGAACCAGATGTTCGTGTCCATCAAACTTCCAGAAGAGGTGTGGATTGCATAATTTTTCAATGACTTTTGTTAGTGTACTGCTATTCTACATGTCCCTGTACGTTCTAAAATATCTTGTGTGTTGTTGTGTTGCAGGTCACATGGAGGCAGAGCTGGCCCACAGGGAACCCCCTCAGCACAAGGGTCACATCAACATCCCCTCCTCAGACAGTGAGGTAGAAATTGTAGGAGTGCAAGAAAACACAAGGTGAGTTCAGAAGGCATAATTTACAACACATGTCGAGGTCAGATTTGCCTGCACTGCAAACACTACAAAACTGTCATCCTTATATGGTGTTGCTCTACAACATGTTACTTTAAGTGTTACGGTCATGTTTTATTGCCACAACAAAACTGTCAATATAGTTTTACTGTGTGACACCAACACCGTCAACAGCTCATAAATGCAATGGCTGCTTTGGGACTGTCATGGAACTGGTGAACTGCAATGCACAAACTAAGTTTTCGTTACTTAATCATCAGTATAATGTTGTTACCCTAATGTTTCTCTAACATTGCTCTTATGTCCTTGTTGTGTTATTGTGCCGTTTCTCTTAACAGATGTGCCCATCCTCGGGGCGGGGTAATTCAGAGCCTGTCCTCTGCCTGGAAGCCCAACTCAGTGGAGCAGTTCAACAACAGCACAAGGCAATCCTCCCAGCTCTGGACTACCGTGTCCCCACAGCCCAACTGGGTGTCCCCTCCAGAGGTAGTGGACCTCACTTTGGACGAGGACACCAGACACAAATACCTACTCTGAGCAACTCATGCACTGAAGACTTCCTTACTCCCCTCTCCTCCTCCTCCAGCCTCTCCCCACCACAGCAAAGGCCCCTCCTGAGTGTTAGAGCCACCACCTGTGACTCATGGGCTGCGTCTCAAAATGACACCCTATTCCCTATATAGCGCACTATTCTCTATACCGCATAGGGCTCTGGTCAAATGAAGTGCGCTAAATAGGGAGTATGTTGTCATTTGAGACGCAGCCCCATGGACTCTTCCTCTGATGTTATTAACCTACTGTAGAACCTTGTATCAAAGCCATTTTAACTAAGATGATTCCCTGATCATGGATTTAAAATACATAATCAAGAGGGCAAGACACTAGTGTAGATTGGATCATACAGAGGTGTTACAGTAAAACACATAGCAATATTCTCCCTGTCCTGGACCTCATTGATCATAAAGACTGTTGTCCGTACGTAGGTAGGCACTGTGTTCTGTCTGTCCGCTAGCTGTAACATAAGACTTAAAGCTGCTGCATGAGGGTGGGGCAGTATCAGTGGCTCAAATCTGCTGCACTACAGACTGGTGTCCTATTCTCCGACTGACTGGACTGGGCTTTCAGTCGATACTAAACGGCAGCTGGTACACTTTCTGCAGCACGATATGCCCGCCTGTGACGGAGCTTTGGTGGCTTGACTTGACCTGCTCCATACTCTAGTGAAGATGTCACTTTTAGATATATGTTAAGATTTTAACACTGGCTCTACCCTCACTGGTCAAACTACATTGATAATGTTAGTTTTACCCTATTGTGCTTAAAGAAGGCGATACTAAAAAAATGAATATATATATATATATATATATATATATATATATATATATACAGTGCCTTGCAAAAGTATTCATCCCCCTTGGCGTTTTTCCTATTTTGTTGCATTACAACCTGTAATTTAAATGGATTTTTATTTGGATTTCATGTAATGGACATTAACAAAATAGTCCAAATTGGTGAAGTGAAATGAAAAAAATGACTTGTTTCAAAAAAGTATAAAAAATAAATAACGGAAAAGTGGTGCGTGCATATGTATTCAGCCCTTTGCTATGAAGCCCCTAAATAAGATCTGGTCCACAGAGCTGGGCTTTACGGAAGAGTGGCCAGAAAAAAGCCATTGCTTAACGACAAAAATAAGCGAACATGTTTGGTGTTCGCCAAAAGGCATGTGGGAGACTCCCCAAACATATTGAAGAAGGTACTCTGGTCAGATGAGACTAAAATTGAGCTTTTTGGCCATCAAGGAAAACGCTATGTCTGGCGCAAACCCAACACCTCTCATCACCCCGAGAACACCATCCCCACAATGAAGCATGGTGGTGGCAGCATCATGCTGTGGGGATGTTTTTCATCGGCAGGGACTGGGAAACTGGTCAGAATTGAAGGAATGATGGATGGCGCTAAATACAGGGAAATTCTTGAGGGAAACCTGTTTCAGTCTTCCAGAGATTTGAGACTGGGACGGAGGTTCACCTTCCAGCAGGACAATGACCCTAAGCATACTGCTAAAGCAACACTCAAGTGGTTTAAGGGGAAACATTTAAATGTCTTGGAATGGCCTAGTCAAAGCCCAGACCTCAATCCAATTGAGAATGTGTGGTATGACTTAAAGATTGCTGTACACCAGCGGAACCCATCCAACTTGAAGGAGCTGGAGCAGTTTTGCCTTGAAGAATGGGCAGAAATCCCAGTGGCTAGATGTGCCAAGCTTATAGAGACACCCCAAGAGACTTGCAGAATAGTTATGCACGCTCAAGTTTTCTGTTTTTTTGGTCTTATTTCTTGTTTGTTTCACAATAAAAAATATTTTGCATCTTCAAAGTGGTAGGCATGTTGTGTAAATGAAATGATACAAACCCCCCAAAAATCCATTTTAATTCCAGGGTGTAAGGCAACAAAAAAAGGAAAAACGCTAAGTGGGGTGAATACTTTCGCAAGCCACTGTGTGTGTGTGTATATATATATACACAGTGAGGGGGAAAAAGTATTTGATCCCCTGCTGATTTTGTACGTTTGCCCACTGACAAAGAAATGACCAGTCTATAATTTTAATGGTAGGTTTATTTGAACAGTGAGAGACAGAATAACAACAAAAAAATCCAGAAAAACGCATGTCAAAAATGTTATAAATTGATTTGTATTTTAATGAGGGAAATAAGTATTTGACCCCTCTGCAAAACACGACTTAGTACTTGGTGGAAAAACCCTTGTTGGCAATCACAGAGGTCAGACGTTTCTTGTAGTTGGCCACCAGGTTTGCACACATCTCAGGAGGGATTTTGTCCCACTCCTCTTTGCAGATCTTCTCCAAGTCATTAAGGTTTCGAGGCTGATGTTTGGCAACTCGAACCTTCAGCTCCCTCCACAGATTTTCTATGGGATTAAGGTCTGGAGACTGGCTAGGCCACTCCAGGACCTTAATATGCTTCTTCTTGAGCCACTCCTTTGTTGCCTTGGCCGTGTGATTTGGGTCATTGTCATGTTGGAATACCCATCCACGACCCATTTTCAATGCTCTGGCTGAGGGAAGGAGGTTCTCACCTAAGATTTGACGGTACATGGCCCCGTCCATCGTCCCTTTGATGCGGTGAAGTTGTCCTGTCCCCTTAGCAGAAAAACACCCCCAAAGCATAATGTTTCCACCTCCATGTTTGATGGTGGGGATGGTGTTCTTGGGGTCATAGGCAGCATTCCTCCTCCTCCAAACATGGCGAGTTGAGTTGATACCAAAGAGCTCAATTTTGGTCTCATCTGACCACAACACTTTATCCCAGTTCTCCTCTGAATCATTCAGATGTTAATTGGCAAACTTCAGACGGGCATGTATATGTGCTTTCTTGAGCAGGGGGACCTTGCGGGCGTTGCAGGATTTCAGTCCTTCACAGCGTAGTGTGTTACCAATTGTTTTCTTGGTGACTATGGTCCCAGCTGCCTTGAGATCATTGACAAGATCCTCCCATGTAGTTCTGGGCTGATTCCTCACTGTTCTCATGATCATTGCAACTCCACGAGGTGAGATCTTGCATGGAGCCCCAGGCCGAGGGAGATTGACAGTTATTTTGTGTTTCTTCCATTTGCGAATAATCGCACCAACTGTTGTCACCTTCTCACCAAGCTGCTTGGCGATGGTCTTGTAGTCCATTCCAGCCTTGTGTAGGTCTACAATCTTGTTCCTGACATCCTTGGAGAGCTCTTTGGTCTTGACCATGGTGGAGAGTTTGGAATCTGATTGATTGCTTCTGTGGACAGGTGTCTTTTATACAGGTAACAAGCTGAGATTAGGAGCATGCCCTTTAAGAGTGTGCTCCTAATCTCAGCTCGTTACCTGTATAAAAGACACCTGGGAGACAGAAATCTTTCTGATTGAGAGGGGGTCAAATACTTATTTCCCTCATTAAAATGCAAATCAATTTATAACATTTTTGACATGCGTTTTCTCTTTTGTTGTTATTCTGTCTCTCACTTCAAATAAACCTACCATTAAAATTATAGACTGATCATTTCTTTGTCAGTGGGCAAACGTACAAAATCAGCATGGGATCAAATACTTTTTTCCCTCACTGTATATGTATATATATATATATATATATATATATATATATACACACACAGTACCAGTCAAGAGTTTGGACACACCTACTCATTCAAGGTTTTTTCCTTATTTTTAATATTTTCTACATTGTAGAATAATAGTGAAGACATCAAAACTATTAAATAACACATATGGTTTCATGTAGTAACCAAAAAAGTGTTAAACAAATCAAAATATATTTTATATTTGAGATTCTTCAAATAGCCACCCTTTGCCTTAATGACAGCTTTGCACACACTTGGCATTCTCTCAACCAGCTTCACCTGGAATGCTTTTCCAACAGTCTTGAAGGAGTTCCCACATATGCTGAGCACTTGTTGGCTGCTTTTCCTTCACTCTGCCGTCCGAATCATCCCAAACCATCTCAATTGGGTTGAGGTCAGGGGATTGTGGAGACCAGGTCATCTGATGCAGCACTCCATCACTCTCCTTCTTGGTAAAATAGTCCTTACACAGTCTGGAGGTGTGATGGGTCATTGTCCTGTTGAAAAACGAATGAAAGTCCCACTAAGCCAAAACCAGATGGGATGGCGTATAGCTGCAGAATGCTGTGGTAGCCATGCTGGTTAAGTGTGCCTTGAATTCTAAATAAATCACAGACAGTGTCACCAGCAAAGCACCCCCACACCATAACACCACCTCCTCCATTATTATTGGAGCTGTTCTTGCCATAATATGGACTTGGTCTTTTACCAAATAGGGCTATCTTCTGTATACCCCCCAGACCTTGCCACAACACAACTGATTGGCTCAAACGCATTAAGGAGGAAATAAATTCCACAAAGTAACTTTTAAGAAGGCACACCTGTTAATTGAAATGCATTCCAGGTGACTACCTCATGAAGCTGGTTGAGAGAATGCCAACCATGTGCAAAGCTGTCATCAAGGCAAAGGGTGGCTATTTTGAAGAATCTAAAATATGAAATATATTTTGATTTGTTTAACACTTTTTTTTGTTACTACATGATTCCATACGTGTTATTTCATAGTTTTGATGTCTTCACTATTATTCTACAATGTAAAAAATATTAAAAATACAGAAAAACCCTTGAATGAGTAGGTGTGTCCAAACTTTTGACTGGTAGTGTAGACATATATATAATCATTTGTACTATTGATAATTGTGCTTTCAATGATTGGGACATATGTGTTTAAACAGTAGCTGAATCAAGTTCTAAGCTAGTTAGATATACTTTTTTTTTTTCATTCAAGGAAACAAACTGCAACACTGGTCTGTTCATTTCTCTTTCTCCTCTCTGAGTAGCTAGTGGTCAGACACACAGGACAAGCGGAGTGCTGTAGTCATGTGTTTGTACTCAGGCAGTTGCTGCAGACCTCTGGCAGTGCAGTCTATGTACCGTACTATTACTGTAAGACAGCCTGATAGTGTCCCAGTTGTCGTTCTGGTAGTCAATGAATGTATGACCCTGCAGGGCTGACTGGTTGTGTTTATATGGATTGTGTGTATATCAGTGTGAATGAGATATCCCTCCGAAACTCTCGGGGCCCCCTTCTGACAACTGAGGAAATGTATCTTCCATTGAACATTGCAAAGCAAAGATGGCCTGAATGCCTTGGAATGTGCACTATTTTCTTTCAGAATCATGTATATTCTTTTATCTTAAAGCTTGGCAGATTTTTGCTGCCTCTACAAAAAAGATATTTTAATAATAGATGTGAATTTACTACATAGATATTAAGAAGCAAAGTACTGGTGAGTTTGTGCCCATTTGGGGGCTTTATAGAGAGACCTATTTAATGTAATTTATGAATGGTTTTTAAAATGTGATTTGATTTTAACCCTGATTCCTAAGGACTCTCCCTGTGGTTCTCCTGTTTATTATACTTGTACAGTACTGCAGGCCTGGTGAGACTGCAACCAAGCCTGGTTAGTTTTTCCAATGGTCCAATATGACATACAGTGGGGGAAAAAAGTATTTAGTCAGCCACCAATTGTGCAAGTTCTCCCACTTAAAAAGATGAGAGAGGCCTGTAATTTTCATCATAGGTACACGTCAACTATGACAGACAAAATGAGAAGAAAGAAATCCAGAAAATCACATTGTAGGATTTGTTATGAATTTATTTGCAAATTATGGTGGAAAATAAGTATTTGGTCAATAACAAAAGTTTCTCAATACTTTGTTATATACCCTTTTTTGGCAATGACACAGGTCAAACGTTTTCTGTAAGTCTTCACAAGGTTTTCACACACTGTTGCTGGTATTTTGGCCCATTCCTCCATGCAGATCTCCTCTAGAGCAGTGATGTTTTGGGGCTGTCGCTGGGCAACACGGACTTTCAACTCCCTCCAAAGATTTTCTATGGGGTTGAGATCTGGAGACTGGCTAGGCCACTCCAGGACCTTGAAATGCTTCTTACGAAGCCACTCCTTCGTTGCCCGGGCGGTGTGTTTGGGATCATTGTCATGCTGAAAGACCCAGCCACGTTTCATCTTCAATGCCCTTGCTGATGGAAGGAGGTTTTCACTCAAAATCTCACGATACATGGCCCCATTCATTCTTTCCTTTACACGGATCAGTCGTCCTGGTCCCTTTGCAGAAAAACAGCCCCAAAGCATGATGTTTCCACCCCCATGCTTCACAGTAGGTATGGTGTTCTTTGGATGCAACTCAGCATTCTTTGTCCTCCAAACACGACGAGTTGAGTTTTTACCAAAAAGTTCTATTTTGGTTTCATCTGACCATATGACATTCTCCCAATCCTCTTCTGGATCATCCAAATGCACTCTAGCAAACTTCAGACGGGCCTGGACATGTACTGGCTTAATCAGGGGGACACGTCTTGCACTGCAGGATTTGAGTCCCTGGCGGCGTAGTGTGTTACTGATGGTAGGCTTTGTTACTTTGGTCCCAGCTCTCTGCAGGTCATTCACTAGGTCCCCCCGTGTGGTTCTGGGATTTTTGCTCACCGTTCTTGTGATCATTTTGACCCCACGGGGTGAGATCTTGCGTGGAGCCCCAGATCGAGGGAGATTATCAGTGGTCTTGTATGTCTTCCATTTCCTAATAATTGCTCCCACAGTTGATTTCTTCAAACCAAGCTGCTTACCTATTGCAGATTCAGTCTTCCCAGCCTGGTGCAGGTCTACAATTTTGTTTCTGGTGTCCTTTGACAGCTCTTTGGTCTTGGCCATAGTGGAGTTTGGAGTGTGACTTTGAGGTTGTGGACAGGTGTCTTTTATACTGATAACAAGTTCAAACAGGTGCCATTAATACAGGTAACGAGTGGAGGACAGAGGAGCCTCTTAAAGAAGTTGTTACAGGTCTGTGAGAGCCAGAAATCTTGCTTGTTTGTAGGTGACCAAATACTTATTTTCCACCATAATTTGCAAATTAATTAATTAAAAACCCTACAATGTGATTTTCTGGATTTTTTTTCTCAATTTGTCTGTCATAGTTGACGTGTACCTATGATGAAAATTACAGGCCTCTCATCTTTTTAAGTGAGAGAACTTGCACAATTGGTGGCTGACTAAATACTTTTTTCCCCCACTGTATCAGATCCATTTGAACTGCATGAACCTCCCTGGTCTCTCTCTCTCTTTCCCTCATGAGAGGGTTATATTGAAGCATTTAATTAGCTCCTGCTGGTCACAGAAAGGGGAAAAGTCCTACTTGACACCAGGAACTGAACCAAAGTCTAATTGAACTTTTGTCAACGAAAGACTTAACCTTAGAGACTTGTGATATTTAAGCTTTTGACAACTTGTTTTCCTTTGCACCTATGAAATTATTTTGAGCTATGAATTTATTATTGATGAGTTGAGTTCAACTTGAACGACATCACCCTCCTCCCAGAGCAAAACGCTGTGTAAATTACATGATGACGTCATGATTATATTGAAATTTCAGTATCACCTTGACTCTTAACTGGCCAGTTTTCTCCACTGTATGCAGCTAGCACTGAAATATACGCTTTTATTCCGGACCTCTTGCATGCAACACCTCTAAGCCCATTCTTGTCGTGTAGCTAGCTCTTCATTATGATGACTGTTAAATGTCAGTGAAGTAAGACATTGCTCATGCCTTTAGGCTTAGTGGATTGCTTTCTGTATGAAACTAGGGCAGCGATGCTCAAGTATGGTTGCACATACCATTTTTTTGTTTTGTTTTTTTGTTAAGTCAAACATCGTTTCAACCCGCTCTCAGTAATTTAACTATTTTATTCTGTTTATTTTTGTTTATTTTACTGTCAGTATTTTAAATTAACAAGAAATTAGTGTTAATATTTTGTTGCTTCTTCAAGTCCCTGACTTCCTTGAAACGTGATGTCTGTAGAACAAAAAGGAAACTATTTTAAAAAGAAATAAATGGAGTATTATTTAAGTACTTTGTTGATTTTTTTTTTTTAACCTAATTGGTTTGCTCCCTCATCACGTTCACTTAACCCAGTTTGACTAGATTATTTTTTTGTTGGGGGAAAATTGATAAATGTCTTATTAGTGACTACCGATATTCATCCTAAAATGTATGTATGCTGACCCAACTCTCTCTTTGACACTCATTTGTGCCATACATGACAGGTGCCTGTGATGACATTGGCATGAACATGATTGAGCTTGGTCTTGTGAGTATGTCAATATCAGCTTTGTGCATATGGAAAAAGTGTTAATCTATCAATGTGCAACACATGTGTAGAAGGGTGTGCGATAATGAGCTTGCGTGTGTGTTTCCACAAGAAGTTATGGGGGTTGGGGTTCCGCCGATCACTCATTGTTCCCTTCTGGCCTTCGGCCAGGCTGTCTAGACAAATCCCTCTCTCCATGAACAATACGACCCCTCACCCACAAAGGGACAGGGTCAAAGGTCAGGCAAAGAGGCACCGGCTGCTACGGGGACATGTGGAGAGACTGGAGCTGTGCAATCTGCCTGTCGTAACCTCAACACTGAAGCCCTTCTGCTCATCCTGAGGGCACCACTACAGCTGTATGCTAATTCCCACAGCTAGTCCTCTTGTCATTGGTGAGTAGAAGAAGAATTGCTAATATTTTACTAGCCTAGAAAATAAATTAAATTGTTCTGTGCTGGTGTTTTAGGGAGCTCTGAAGGAGGTGTTTGCATGTTTGAGTAGGCGTTAGTTTGTGCAGTTGAAATCACATCTGTGATTGTAGAGTACACACCTGACCACCAGAGGGCCCTGTCCTAGCAGAAATCACAAAGGAATGTTCATTGAAGTAAGTCCTGTTGGTAAGTACCAATAAGTAAGTCCTTGAAATGAATACATTTACATTTTAGTCATTTAGCAGACGCTCTTATCCAGAGCGACTTACAGTTAGTAAAATACTAGGTTATTCAATGTTGTTTACTGTACACAAGTCTATGAGGTTATATCACACCTTTGCATGGCAACATTACCACCCCCCTCCCGCCATGCCATGCCATTCAGGAACATGTGAGTTTTCACTTTGTTAGACTATTGAAAGGGACATTTGTGTGTGTGTGTGTACTGCAAACAATTTAAAGCCATACAGTATATAACATAGGTATGGAAATAGTGTTGAATTCACCTCCAGGAGCTGCTGCCTGCTGGAGGACTATTGAGACGTCACTTTGCATAACATCGTAGCCTACACACAATGTTCTACAAATATGTCCTTGCTTGACTCAGAAAATACATTCAGAAATCTGTGTGCAGGAATACCCTTTTATATATAGATGATAGCTATGTGATGGGGATTTTATTCCAATCAGAACTTGGAGATCAGTGTAGTGCTATTTGTGTGTCTGAATATTAATATTTTGTACCAAAAATACTAAATCAACCAAATCTCTCATTGGGGAACAATGCAAAGGAATGGTTTCCCCTTTTTTTCTGATTTGATCCATATGACCGGTCTGACTACTTGTGTCACACTAAATGAAGGGTCAGTTTGATAGTGGGGATGTGAAAGAGTGTTGTTCAGCCTCTGTCGGTATGATATTAATTTTACGGGTAAATGAGATCCAACGGCTGGAGCATGACCTGCATAAATGCCTAGGCCGACAATAGGTGGCCGGGGGTGCAGTAGCAGAGCTCAGGGTCCTTTGTGTAAGACCAGAGGCGATTATATAGGGATCATGGTAGGCTAGGCGGCCTAAGGGTTGCCACTGAGTAGAGAATGACATATGGGGCTGAGTTTAGTGACCCCTCCACCCTCCCCTCTCCATCTGTTCCCATGTCAGACCTGAGGGGTATACTACAAAGCAGGATCATGGAGTTAGCCAGCTAGCCTGCCTAAATATTCTGATATAACTTTTTATTTTGTAGAATAATAAGCTTGAAATGGGCATGGTCTAATTGATTTAACAAACGAAAATACATATAAAAATGTAGCTTTTTTTAATGTACCATAAAATCAATTGTTATTTCTGGTTGCTTAATCAAAGTTAGCTGGCTAACTCATTGATCCTGCTTTGTAGTATACGCCTCTGCTCAGCTCCTGTCTTAATTCTGTTGGTGCAGACTTGAGTAGCCAGGAGCGCCATGGAACGCCATGGCATGACAATTTATCCTTCTGTCAGCCTGGCTTACAATATCCCTACAACAAATAAGTCCTGGGGTATAGGAACATGGCCAAATCTGTACATTTTTAACAGTAAGGTGTATTGGTATGAAATAAATGCAATGATATTCAACACTGGATCTGAGCGTGATAGACTAGAGTGGGCGTCGAGAAGACTGACATTCCACTTTTTTGTAAAAGACTCGTCGCTAATCTGATTGGCTGTCCCGGGTGCCACAGGAAGAGGCTTCCGAACAGAGGTGTTCATTGATTGGTTCATTCTGTCTTTGTCTGCGATGAAGCTGAGAAGCATGTCCCGTTTGAATGTGCAGGGATTGGAAGATACCATTTCCATGGACCATCTGTCTCACAGGCTAGTGATACAACAAAGGAGCCAGGATGGTGTTAGTACATGTCGGATATTTGGTTCTTCCCGTATTTGGCTCTGTAAGAAATAGAGGTAAAGTTATTTCTTTATTCTATCCATTTTTGTCTCTTCTCGTTCCCATATATTTAAATATTAAAGCTATCTAGCTGTCATCTGCAATGGCCAAGCTAATAATGCTAGCTAGCTAGCTGCGCTCGAGAGAATAAAATCCGGGTATGCAGTAAAGGTTGTAATCGAACCATGTCAAACGACATATGCAAAATAGCTAGCTATGTAGAATTCGTAACGTTAATGTTTTGCCATCCGTTTTAGCTTGCACTTATTATTGTCAAAGTCCAAATGTTATCCTGCCAAGCCAACTAAGCAAAACGGTAGCTAGCTAAAACAGCTAACTAGTTTATCTGGCCAGGCTAGAATATTTTGGTGATAGACTTGCGAGTAGTGAGTCGAATACCGTAATTTTCTAGCTAATAATGTAGCTAACTAGCTAGTGGTGTCGTTTCTCCCAATTTGTCCAACTCTAACGGTTAATTATATTTTGCACCGTCGACTAATACCGTAACAACTGGCTGGGTTTTTAATCTGACCAAACAGCTGGTTAGTGAACATGACATCAGTGACATCAATTGTTTATCCATTTTGGTTTAGGCGAGCCTCGAGTGTTGACAACATGGTGTGTGGGGTTAGCTAGTTGCCTTCAGCGAAAATGTTGTGTAGGTATCTAGATGTTATTGGTTGAGGCTGTACTTTTTTATGTCGGCTTTCTAAATCCCTCATTTATATACATTTTAATTATGCGATTAACGCAATAAAATGACTGATTGAATGTGGCAATAGCTGGTTAGGTGGGTTAAAATGTGATGCAGCCTACGACGCGTTTTCTTATTGGCAACATATAGTACGGTCAAAAACACTATCCCGTAGGTTTGGATTATTTATTTTTTTGTCTCAACCCCGAAACCAAACCCCATCTCTATTTTGAGACTATCTAGCAATATGTTCAAGGAAAAACATGAGCACAACTGACTGCCTTTTGTTTTGCTCGATTGCAGACACCATACTACCGAAATTGACCAAAATAACATCCTCCATATGCAGCAAAAGGCTATCTGTGCTGATTATATAATAATACTAATATGAACGTGCATTTTAAAATACATGCAGTAGCACCAATGATTTCATTGTGCTTTTATTTGTGTTCTTTTTTCCTGTTCCATAGTATCGAGGCTGGCGCTACATTCCGCATTTCTCAGACCTTTGTCCCCCTTCATTGTGTAGCTAACGATCATCTGCTGCTGTCTGCCGTAGCCTCTGCCTGTTCTCTGCATCTAGCTGTATTGTGAACCCCTTCTTCTTCATTTCCTCTTTCCATCTGAAGACGACATTGGCATTAAAACCCGAGTTCTCCCACTCATACCGTATCCTTCTGTGTAACAGACTAAAGAATAACACCTTCTCTAGAAAACAGTTTGTCTTTATTTAAACTGTCGTTGCTCTTTAGTACATAACCCATTGTAGCATTACGCCTATTACTACAAAATGTCGTTGTGATTTTCCCATTCAGTGTGGATAGACTACATTCTGCTGTAAATTTCTGTAAAGTGGATACATTTTGACCCCTTGGCCCCCCGATTTGATTATAGCCAGGCTTGATAGAACTTGAGGATAGCTGTCTCCAGTCATCCCCCTTCAATCAAAGGTGCATTGTACCACTTGCATACCTGATAGCCTGTTTGAATCATGAATCACATTCATTCCCCCTCCCAAATGCTATCATCCTAATCACAATTAACCAATTGGACAGTAACTGGCTACAATAAATCTGCATTCTAATTTGCATGCCTTTATTTCTCAAACGATCCAAAATTGCCACCTTTGATGGTCCACAGAACCTGTTCTAGTGGCTAAACGGCCAGTCGTAATCCTAACCATGTGTACCAGCCATTGTTTCTTCTAATTGAATTAACCCATTTAGTTTGTCACAGCGAATCGACAAGACTTGACTCGCGGTTAAAATTCCCTTTGTGATCCACTGTCATGCCAAACTCCCCAGTCTCTTACACACCTCCACAGAATGCTATCCATTTTACAGGGATGTGTATATCCTGCACTGCTGTAGAACTCCTTTTAGAATCAAAGTGTCTTTATTCTTTGGTTGTGCTTTCTCTCTACCTTATGTTCTTGTATTAGAACCTAATGCATGATCATTTTTAAAATTCTGTTTATGTTTTCACATTGAACAGCAGATTCCAATGTAATCTTTGTGTAGAGATGTCCCTGCTGTACTGAAATGTGCTGTAGCATACACATCTACTCATTGGATGCTGCTTCTGTTCTGTTAATACTACAGAGCATGGTCAGGCCTTGCCTTTGGTCATTATTTGCATGTAGTTGCATTATTATTACTATTATCACACAGTGCCACACATACTAATATTTTCCAATAAAGACTTCTAGTATTTTTCCTAACCTTCAGTGTGCTTTTTGCTGATTTCCATGTGTGTTTCCCCCCCACCCCCCACCGTGCCGTCACTGAGGCGGTCCCCCCTCTATCTCTCTGTGCTCTCATCTCTCTGCTCTCTCTTGTGGAGGCACTTCAAGGTGCTGCTCTCTCCCCAGTCCCAATCATAGGATTAGGGACAGCCAAATCTCTTGTCCTGCTGTGAAATTTCATTTTGACTGAGACATGGGAGGCAGTGATTTGTTGGAACCATACAGTCAAACCCCCCCCCCCCCCAACCCCCAATCAATACGCATTCCATTTGTATTTAACAGTCTTGTCGGCTGTGACACATTGGTTGTGTACTGTAGTAGTAATGAGCAAAACTTTCTCCTCTTTTCATCCTTTCCGCCAGTCTCGGTTTTAGTGGAGTCAAAACATATATTTTCGCAATCTGGTTACGAAAGTATTATTCCATATTATGCACAGTGTCACACGCAACTGATGAATTTGGCTTTACATTTTTTGTAAAATAATGAGTCTTAGTGTCTTTCAGATACTGACCAGGACGGGAGATTTTGAGTTTTGTTATGAGGCTGAATACGCACCTTGAAGTCCCTCTACATAACACACAACATTAAACACTGATCTAAACGCTATGGAGGTCATGTCGGTTTTGTTTACTATGTTGTTCTTGAAAAATGTATTGTTGGAAGTGGTACCAGCCATTCAATAGCTATACAGAGTGGGTAAACACCGGTCATTTCAATGTTACATGTAATTGCTTTATAAAACAACAAACTTATAGGCTAGCCTATATCTCAAAACTAGCAAGGAAAACATTTACATTGACAACAATACATTGACACTTCTTTACCTTGACATATATGCACATAGATGCATATTCTCCTTTGGTTCATTATAGAATGGCACCTAGCTGTTTAGGTGAGCTAGAACAATCGGCAGCAAACAGAAATCAATTAACAAAACTTTCTCTATGCCTGTTTTTGTTAAAACACATTGAATCAAACTGTATTTAAAGTGGATTTGAACATCTCAATACAATTTACAGTAAAATAGACAGTAAAAGACATTGCATAAATACTATTAAGGTAGAATAAATCTGTGACAAAAGCATTACACCTCAGTTAGTGTCGTTGGTACCTCTTTGCTATGTCTTCGGCAGACTTCTATGTGGGTGTATCACTTTCTAACACACTGATGAAATTAGCCTAAAGTGTGATTTGAATATGGCAAAACATTTGTACGGGGAGAAAGTATGTTATGTGGGCTAGGCCTACTTGTTTATTGATAATAGAAATGTATGCTAGATTGTGTTCAATTTGGTCTTCACATGACCAATTCAATAACAGACTGCATTGATAGTACAGAGCACTTTTCATGCATACTTAAGACTGCCTTCATTACATTTACATTCTAGTCATTTAGCAGAAGATCTTATCCAGAGTGACTTACAATTAGTGCATTCATCTTAAGATAGCTAGGTGGGACAACACATCACAGCAATCTCATGTTGTTCTTGTGAGGAGAGACTTTCTATGACAGTTGCTTGTACTAAGAAAGCTAAGAGGTCCGGCTAAGGTTCATAGCCTTCCTACCTAGAGCACGCAGGTAAAGGCTATTGTCAGCGCCTTATTCTTCAAACACTTACAAGGTCATATTAGGCAGTCAATGACATACATTATTCAACACTGCTGTAGTGTTCCGTGCATGCAGCTGCTTTAGATTTTGTTTTACATTTGCATTCTAATCATAAGATTAAATAGTACACATACCACAAGGATTAATAAGAGCACCTTTATTTTACTATACTTTACTAAGCATGGGACACCTATCCATAATGGCTTATGAATCTTTTGGGTGCTTTGGGTTATTCATATGTAAAACATAAGGTATTTTCTTAGCTACCCCCTCCTCAAACCAATTTCCTACTGCCATTACATCGGATAGGCCGACATACTAAATCCTTCAGGATTGGTTGATAGCTACTGCACTGCTTAGCCTACACATTACCTCGTCCCCTCCGCTCTTCGTGCGTTGTAAAGTAATGGGATGCTCGTGCTACCGATGGAATTGGGTGTGTAGTGTTGATGGGGATTATGTAGGGGAGAGTAGTAGCAGTGATTATAAAACTGCAGAGACAGCCGGGTCAGACTGCTGCAGTCATGGGTGGGCAGGGCTCATGCCTGTCAGTCATACGGAGGAGACATGCCGCACTGTGGGGAGGGGCTGGCTGTATGTGTGCACGTGCTGCTCTGGAGGGGCTGAGTGCTCAGATATGCACCAGTCAGGAGATTTTACAGCCCGAGCTCAGCGCTGAGAGAGGTATGCGCAGAGAGAGACTGTATGCTGTAGAGGCTGTGTGAGAGGTGCAATGTGTGCCAAATAAGGCCTGTTTAATGTTATTTTATTGTCCTATGGTCCATTTATAATTATAATCATCATAGCACTGATCGTTTCCACCTTGAGTTCTTGTTGTTAAAAAAAATATATGATTATGTTTCTCCTTTGTTATTGGGGTCAGTTTAACCCATTGTTATTGGGGTCCCTGTATCTTTGCACAACAGTGACGTAATGCATTGCGTCAGAACGGAGTGAAAATGCCTTGAAACGGCATCCTCTGGTCCACCGAAACCAGAAGGCAACATTTTTTTTTTCTGCGGTAATTCCTCAGCCAGCCAACATAATGGCTCCTCTTATGGCTCTAAGGTTCACTGGGTTTCCTATGTCTCAAGGCAGAAAAATAATAACCAAGCAGAATCTGTCACCTCGGTTTGTGACTAGAACAGTCACACTGCTTTGAATTACGTAGGCTATGATGTAGAAAGGGAAAAGAGGAATGATGACCACATTTAGAGTTGACCTGAAGTACCCTCTGGATTGTAATTAAATATTCCAACCACTGTATCGAATACATTTATTTAAATCAGTGTAATTTCTTTCCAAATATGTAACCATCAGCTAAACTTGAACCCATAGAGCATTTAGAACCTCTGCTTATCATAATCATTACATAGACATTACAAAGGCAGTGCTACTGGAAATTCCCCTCCAAACAGTAAAGTTAATGATTACACACTCGTCTCTGCATCAAATTAGAATAACATTGCATAGCTGTTTTACAAGCCACTTTTTATCATTATGGATTTCAGTAGTATAATTTTATCACAGTAATACAGTTTTAAAAAAACACTTCTTGCTTGAATTAACTCGGATGGCACTAAAGATGTCTATACATGGAGCCTGGCCATTCATAGTCAGTCTGTGGGTTTGTGCTTTTCACATGAGGCCTGCCTGCATGTCTGAGAGAGGAGAGCCATCCCAACCCCCCCAGACCTTGGTGTCTGTTCCCCAGCTCAGACAGCTGGGAGACTATAACGGGAGCTAAAGGAGCAGCTGTAGTGCCTCCCCCTCCCCACACCTCCCTCTGGCTGTAATGGATATTGATTGTTTGGCTGTGACCCAGCAGCGTGCTGATTCAGCAGGTTGGCCACACTACTCCTCCTTCCATAGACCGAGACAGACCGAGAGGCGGCCCTAACCCAGGGTTGATACATGAGGAATATACAGTGCCTTCAGAAAGTTCATACCCCTTGACTTATTCTACATTTTGTTGTGTTACAGCCTAAATTCTAAATGGATTAAATATATTTTTATTCTCACCCATCTGCACAATACCACATAATGACAAAGTGAAAACATGTTTCTAGAAATGTTTGCAAATATATTGAAAATGAAATACAGAAATATAACATTTACATAAGTATTCACACCCCTGAGTCAATACTTTTTAGAAGCACCTTTGGCGGTGATTACAGCTTTGAGTCATCTTGGGTATGTCTATCAGCTTTGCACATCTGGATTTGGGGATTTTCTCCCATTCTTCCTAGCAGATTTTCTCAATCTCTGTAAAGTTAGATGGGGAGTGGCGGTGAACAGCAATCTTCAAGTCTTTCCACAGATTTTCAATGGGATTCAAGTCTAGGCTTTGGCTGGGCCACTCAAGGACTTTCACATTCTTGTTCTGAAGCCATTCCAACATTGCTTTGGCTGTATGCTTGGAGACATTGTCCTGTTGGAACGTAAATCTTCGCCCCAGTCTAAGGTCGTTTGCTCTCTGAACCAGGTTCTCATCACATATTTGCCTGCATTTGGCTCCATTCATTGTTCTCTTACCAGTCTCCCAGTCCCTGCCGCTGAAAAGCATACCCATAGCATGGTGCTGCCGTCACCATGCTTCACGGTGGGGATGTTGTTTGACGGGGGATGAGCTGTGCCTGGTTTTCTCCAGACATAGTAGGGCTGGGCGATATGGCCAAAATATCATATCACGGTATTGTAAGAAAAACATGGACGGTATTTTATGTTTTTTTTGTTTTTGAATAATACAAGTTCTACATTTGCTTTATGAGTACTGCGTGACTCTAGGGTGGCAACACATACAGTGGGGAAAAAAAGTATTTAGTCAGCCACCAATTGTGCAAGTTCTCCCACTTAAAAAGATGAGAGAGGCCTGTAATTTTCATCATAGGTACACGTCAACTATGACAGACAAAATGAGAAGAAAAAAATCCAGAAAATCACATTGTAGGATTTTTTATGAATTTATTTGCAAATTATGGTGGAAAATAAGTATTTGGTCAATAACAAAAGTTTCTCAATACTTTGTTATATACCCTTTGTTGGCAATGACACAGGTCAAACGTTTTCTGTAAGTCTTCACAAGGTTTTCACACACTGTTGCTGGTATTTTGGCCCATTCCTCCATGCAGATCTCCTCTAGAGCAGTGATGTTTTGGGGCTGTCGCTGGGCAACACGGACTTTCAACTCCCTCCAAAGATTTTCTATGGGGTTGAGATCTGGAGACTGGCTAGGCCACTCCAGGACCTTGAAATGCTTCTTACGAAGCCACTCCTTCGTTGCCCGGGCGGTGTGTTTGGGATCATTGTCATGCTGAAAGACCCAGCCACGTTTCATCTTCAATGCCCTTACTGATGGAAGGAGGTTTTCACTCAAAATCTCACGATACATGGCCCCATTCATTCTTTCCTTTACACGGATCAGTCGTCCTGGTCCCTTTGCAGAAAAACAGCCCCAAAGCATGATGTTTCCACCCCCATGCTTCACAGTAGGTATGGTGTTCTTTGGATGCAACTCAGCATTCTTTGTCCTCCAAACACGACGAGTTGAGTTTTTACCAAAAAGTTCTATTTTGGTTTCATCTGACCATATGACATTCTCCCAATCCTCTTCTGGATCATCCAAATGCACTCTAGCAAACTTCAGACGGGCCTGGACATGTACAGGCTTAAGCAGGGAGACACGTCTGGCACTGCAGGATTTGAGTCCCTGGCGGCGTAGTGTGTTACTGATGGTAGGCTTTGTTACTTTGGTCCCAGCTCTCTGCAGGTCATTCACTAGGTCCCCCCGTGTGGTTCTGGGATTTTTGCTCACCGTTCTTGTGATCATTTTGACCCCACGGGGTGAGATCTTGCGTGGAGCCCCAGATCGAGGGAGATTATCAGTGGTCTTGTATGTCTTCCATTTCCTAATAATTGCTCCCACAGTTGTTTTCTTCAAACCAAGCTGCTTACCTATTGCAGATTCAGTCTTCCCAGCCTGGTGCAGGTCTACAATTTTGTTTCTGGTGTCCTTTGACAGCTCTTTGGTCTTGGCCATTGTGGAGTTTGGAGTGTGACTGTTTGAGGTTGTGGACAGGTGTCTTTTATACTGATAACAAGTTCAAACAGGTGCCATTAATACAGGTAACGAGTGGAGGACAGAGGAGCCTCTTAAAGAAGAAGTTACAGGTCTGTGAGAGCCAGAAATGTTGCTTGTTTGTAGGTGACCAAATACTTATTTTCCACCATAATTTGCAAATAAATTCATAAAAAATCCTACAATGTGATTTTCTGGATTATTTTTCCCTCAATTTGTCTGTCATAGGTGACGTGTACCTATGATGAAAAGTACAGGCCTCTCTCATCTTTTTAAGTGGGAGAACTTGCACAATTGGTGGCTGACTAAATACTTTTTTTCCCCACTGTACATTCTACGTGATTTCAATGTGTTTTTCTCCATTCTGATTGTTTTATACTGTTCAATTCAACTTCAACCTAAAATAATTTTCAGCGTTTTCATACATTTCTGCATTCCTTGCACTCATTTGAGATCATTTCCACACTGTCACGTAGGGCTGCACGGTATGGGCAAGCAATCTAGGCCTTATTTTTAACCAAATGTTGCAATTGCGATTTTACTTCAGATTTAGAGCAAAACACTTTGGTGAACTGTTGGAATCATAAAAATAGAATGATTATTCTAATTCTATACTTAGAATATACTAGTGGGCACTTTGAATACAGTGTTGTTTGACATGACAACGAATGAAAATGCCAGGGAGGAGTTATTGTGACAGGGTAGGAACCAAAGTGTTGTGTTTCCTAGGGGACTTTATAATTGTTGGCTACATTGAATGTTTTCTCTTAGCTACTTCATGTAGCTAACGTTCATGCTTTGCGTATTCCTCTTTGATTTAGAAGATACTGTTGCACAAACAACATGCTGATTTAGGTCTACACCGTCACTGGTATTATCAGGCTGTATAGCTAATTATGTTTGCGCTGACTCAGTACATTTATTAGCTAGCTAGTCAGCTAACTAGCGATTAGCATTAGCGGCAAAAAATATTTAGTCCAAGTTGCTAAGAAAAGACAAACTAGCTGTTTGCAGATGTAAGAAACACAAACTAATAGTGTAATTATAGAACGCTAGTGGATTTATATCAAGAAGCAAAGTGAAACAGCATTGTTGTCATCAACATTATTGCATGTGCTGCATTGACCATGCAGATTGAACACAAGTGCGCTCCTCAAGTGACGGGACTGGGCTAGGTCTGTGTGGAAAGCGGCATGGAGAAAGAGAAAGCTGAGAGAGAACTCAAAGTAGCTAAGTAAACTATAAAAATGGACTTACATACGGTGTATCACATAATAAAATAAAAACATTCAAATACCGTTATAGAAGGTAAAGTAAAAACCCAAACCGGTCCTTGCATCAATACCAGTATATCGTAAAATACGGTATACCGCCCAGTCCTAAGACATAGGGCTTTGGATTCAGGCCAAAGAGTTACATTTTTGTCTCAATAGACCACATAATCTTTTGCCTTATGATCTGTCTTTCATGTGCCTTTTTGCAAACTCCAGGCGTGCTGTCATGTGCCTTTCTCAGGAGTGTCTTCCGTCTGGCCACATTCCCAACTACAGCGCAGATGAAGGAAAGGAGACGTGGAGAGGAAGCCACCTCACTATTGAGCCACACCCCAAGAGCCCTTAACGGCTGGTGGATCTAGCAGTTGATCCTATAATGCCAGGCTCCATAATGAGAGGCCTGTAGGCCTAGTGCTCATAGGTCTAATGGTAGTACAACAGTTACATCGCACAGCTCAGCAGGAAGCCTAGCGGTTAGAGTTGGGCCAGTAACCAAAACGTCACTGGTTTGAATACCTGAGGCGATAAGGTGAAAAATCTGTCTGTGCCCTTGAGCAAGGCACTTAACCCTAATTTGCACCAGTGGCGCTGTACTACTATGGATGACCCTGCAAAACAACACATTTCACTGCACCTATCCGGTGTATGTGACAATAAAATATATTATTTGAACATAGCTGCAAGTAGATTATATATGATTATCAACAGTGGCTCTGAATAAGTAGCATGCTAAAGAACATTTTAAAATATGTGCCACCACATGTTAAACAGTACATTCACGGGAACTCTGCACCATACGAGAATCTTACATTCATTATCTTATGCACAGGTCCAATTTAAAACCAGGGTACTTATTCATAATTCATTATACAAACCCACTTAAACAAAAGTCCATATCAAACCTTAAAATCCAACCTAGCTGATATTATCAGAAGCATAGATTGTCCACAAAACTAAACGGTAGTCGTCAGTGCCCAGTGTACCCCTTTACTCCCAGCTGACCATGTAGAACGACAGGATATCAGCAGGACAGTTGGGCTCTCTCTGGAGCTTAGAGATCGCTCCATGGGGGTCACTGTGTGTCTGCTCTTTCACCTCTTTTGTGTTCTCTCTTCCTGGGTGAGGTCGCTTTCTGTTTTCTTGCTGTGTGTTATTGATCTGTATGACTGTGTGTGAGTGATCTTTATAACTGTGAGTGAACTGTATGACTGTGGGTGATTTGATCTGTATGACTGTGGGTGATTTGATCTGTATGACTGTGGGTGATTTGATCTGTATGACTGATCTGTATGACTGGGTGAGTGATCTGTATGACTGTTGTGAGTGATCTCTGTTGTGTGTGTCTGTTTCTGACTGTGTGTTTCCGATTATGTCCGTCTCTGTTCTGACTGTTTGATCTCTGTCTGTCTGTGTGTGTGGTTGTGGTTTCTGTCTTGAGTATGATCTGTCTCTCTCTGTTCTGACTGTAATTGTTCTCTGTTATTCAATTTTGTTATTTTACCTTGTCTGATTCTGTGTGGTTGTGCTGCCTGTTAGAGCTGTCTGTGTAGTTGGTCTGTGTGACATTTGATTGAGTGTGACGGATGACTCCCTCTACTATCTGACTGACTGATTTGGTGTGATCACTCTGTCTACTCTCTCTGGTGTCTTGTCTGATCGGGTGAGTGTGTTGTCTTGGCTGATTGGTTGATCACTCTGTACTCTCTGTGTGGATATGATTGGTGTCTCCCTATCGTCTGATGGCTGTGTCTTCTCTGTCTTGATTGGTTGGGGCCTACTTCCTCTGAATCCTGATTGGGTGCACTTGTCTCCTGCAGGGGCACACTTCACCAGGCATCAGCACAGCCATGCTACCTCCTGCCGACACTTCCACCTAGGGGCCCCTCAGGCGCCCATCTCAGCTGAGTTCCCCCTGGGTCACGTCAGCCAACCCCCCCAGACTGGCCTGGCCCCTCACCTGCCCCCGGCCCCCCACCACCCTCCGCCCCTGCCGCCCCCCCCTCAGTTCCAGGACGTCACTGGGCCTCCGTTCCTACCTCAGGCCTTACACCAGCAATACCTCATCCAGCAGCAGCTTCTAGAGGCGCAGCACCGCAGGATCCTCCCACACTCCAGGTAAGACCACACACACTTTTTTTAAGCTCACTCTCCTAGACACGTGCGCACACACTTGCATGCTCCATTGGACACACATTTACAGGCCTGCTTTGTCTCTTTCTTTCACTCACACACACTCTGAGTCACTGAGATGGCCAGACACTAGAACACTACACCCCCTCCAATTTCCAAATGCTAATGTATGTAAATGCCTCCTCCGTGCAGACGAACTCTGGAGCGCGTTCCTCTGAACCCTCACAGACTCCGCTCTGGGTACGACTACTCCCCTCCCATCCACGTCCCACAGCCAATCAGCCAGCAGCCGCGCTACCTGGCCGAAGGCACAGACTGGTGAGTCACAGTTTGAAATTAAACGGGAAGCCTTGGAGACGATAAGTCATCGTTTCATCCCTCCATCTGTCTGGCATTAGTGGTGTAGGTTTATGTGTCTCTCCCCCTGTCTGTATGGAGCACCTCGGGAGTGTTTATGGATGTGGGTAGAAGTTACTCATAAGGACAGATCTAGGATTAGCAAACCCATTCCAAATCTTAACCGTTTGGGAGGAAAATGCTAAACTGTGATCAGTGTTCATTTTACTCTGTGTTGATGTTAATCTAGGTCTCTGTCCTGTGTGTGTCTCTCTCTCTCTCTGTGTCTCTCTCTCTCTGTGTCTCTCTCTCTCTCTGTCTGTTCGTAGGGACCTCAGTGTGGACGCTGGCCTCTCTCACCATCAGTACCAGCTCCAGCAGCTTCCACAGCACTATCAGCATTACCTGGCAGCATCCCCCAGAATGCACCACTTTCCCAGAAACACCTCATCTGCACAAGTGGTACATTCATGACTGTTGGCTGTTGTGGTTGGTCTCTGCTTGTCTATGTTGACTGTTTAGTGGCTGTGTTGTTGAGACTGTCTGTGTGCTGCCTGTTGGTTGTTTGATGTCTGCCTTTCTGTCTTTTCGTCCATCAGTGATTCGGTGCTTGGTCCTGTGTTGTCCAACAGAGTTCTGTTAACTGTTCATGACTGACGTGTCTTCTTTTGTGTGTTTGACAGGTTGTGCATGAGATCAGAAACTACCCGTACCCCCAGCTCCACCTGTTGGCTTTGCAGGGCCTCAACCCCTCACGTCACGCTTCCGCTGTACGAGAGAGCTATGAGGTAAATGTCCATCTCTATATCAATTTGACCAATATCTATACTGAACAAAAATATTAACGCAACATGCAACAATTTCAAAGATTTGACTGAGTTAGAGTTCATATAAGGAAATCAATCAATTTAAATAATAATAATTAATTAGGCCCTAATCTATGGATTCCACATGACTGGGCAGGGGCACACCCACTGGGGAGCCAGGCCCAGCCATTCAGAATGAGTTTTTCCCCACAAAAGGGCTTTATTAAAGACAGAAATACTCCTCAGTTTCATCAGCTGTCCGCGTGTGAAGAAGCCGGATGTGGAGGTCCTGGGCTGGCGTGGTTACACGTGGTCAGCGGTTGTGAGGCCGGTTGGGCCTACTACCATATTCTCTAAAACGACATTGGAGGTGGCTTATGGTAGAAATTAACATTCAATTATCTGCCAACAGCTCTGTTGGACATTCCTGCAGTCAGCATGTCAATTGTGTGCTCCCTCAAAACGTGAGACATCTGTGGCATTGTGTTGTGTGACACAACTGCACATTTTAGTGGCCTTTTATTGTCCCCAGCACAAGGTGCACCTGTGTAATGATCATGCAGATTCTTGATATGCCACACCTGTCAAGTGGATGGATTATCTTGGCAAAGGAGAAATGCTCACTAACAGGGATGTAAACAAAATTGGAGAGAAATACACTTTTTGTGCATATGGAAGATTTCTGGGATATTTTATTTCAGCTCATGAAACATGGGACCAAACCTTTACATGTTGCGTTTTATATTTTTGTTCAGTATATATTAATGTTATTGCTTGTGTTACACATGGATACTATACTTGTTTTTAATGGTTAAGCTTTAATGGCAAGATTTAATTATATGTTACCTTATACCAGTGCTGACCGGTTGCTACTTGCAGAGGTGTAGTGAAGTTATCTGTCTAAAGCCTTGCTCTCCTGTGCCCTAGGAGCTGTTGCAGCTTGAAGACAGGCTGGGAAGTGTCAGTAGGGGAGCTGTTCAGACCACCATAGAGAGATTCACCTTCCCACACAAATACAAGAAGGTGAGGAGGCAGCTCTCTGAGTTACAAATATATACACACACAAGTGGAGCTACAAGCAACTGCCAAAATAATGTAAACACTTGAGTAAATGAGCAATACAAAGAATATTGAAAGCAGGTGCTTCCACACAGGTGTGGGTCCCAAGTTAATTAAGCAATTAATATCCCATCATCCTTAGGGTAATGTATAAAAATGCTTGCAGGCCATTATTTTGGCTACCATGGCTATGCCTCAATCAACAGGGCACGAGTGGTCACCGAATGTTTGGATGAACATGAAAACGAAGTAAACCATATGCCATGGCCATCTGTCACCCGATCTCAACCCAATTTAACACTTATGGGAGATTCTGGAGTGGCACCTGAGATGGCGTTTTCCACCACCATCAACAAAACACCAAATAATGGAATTCTCGTGGAAGAATGGTGTCGCATTCCTCCAATAGAGTTTCAGACACTTGTAGAATCTATGCCAAGGTGCATAGAAGCTGTTCTGGCTCATGGTGGCCCACGCCCTATTAAGACAATTTATGTTGGTGTTTCCTTTATTTTGTCAGTTACCTGTATATTGCAAATGTAACTAGTGGGAATTGAATGTCTTAACCATTAGACCGAGAGGACATCTTCAAGGTCTGAGGGCTTACAAGTCTCACAGGGCTACCTCACTACGAGAGCATGATTCCAAATCACCCCCGCTACACAAATTCATCATAGATACAAGTACAGGTTAGAATTATGTGTGGTATTGTACTGTATACAAACTCAAAGTTTTCAAAAAGCAATGTCGCTTACATCTGAAGCCTTAGTTGACTCTTTAAAAACTCTTGACCCTGTCTGATTCTAATCTGAATACAATGCCTTGCAAAAGTATTCATCCCCCTTGGCGTTTTTCCTATTTTGTTGCATTACAACCTGTAATTTAAATGGATTTTTATTTGGATTTCATGTAATGGACATACACAAAATAGTCCAAATTGGTGAAGTGAAATGAAAAAAATAACTTGGTTCAAAAAAGTCTAAAAAAATAATAACGGAAAAGTGGTACGTGCATATGTATTCACCCCCTTTGCTATGAAGCCCCTAAATAAGATCTGGTACAACCAATTACCTTCAGAAGTCACATAATTAATTCAATAAATTATTAAATAAAGTCCACCTGTGCGCAATCTAAGTGTCACATGATCTGTCACATGATCGCAGTGTATATATACACCTGTTCTGAAAGGCCCCAGAGTCTGCAACACCACTAAGCAAGGGGCACCACCAAGCAAGCGGCACCATGAAGACCAAAGAGCTCTCCAAACAGGTCAGGGACAAAGTTATGGAGAAGTACAGATCAGGGTTGGGTTATAAAAAAAATATCAGAAACTTTGAACATCCCACGGAGCACCATTAAATCCATTATTAAAAAATGGAAAGAATATGGCACCACAACAAATCTGCCAAGAGAGGGCCGCCCACCAAAACTCAAGCAAGGAGGGCATTAATCAGAGAGGCAACAAAGAGACCAAAGATAACCCTGAAGGAGCTGCAAAGCTCCACAGTGGAGATTAGAGTATCTGTCCATATGACCACTTTAAGCCGTACACTCCACAGAGCTGGGCTTTACGGAAGAGTGGCCAGAAAAAAGCCATTGCTTAAAGAAAAAAATAAGCAAACACGTTTGGTGTTCACCAAAAGGCATGTGGGAGACTCCCCAAACATATGGAAGAAGGTACTCTAGTCAGATGAGACTAAAATTGAGCTTTTTGGCCATCAAGGAAAACGCTATGTCTGGCGCAATCCCAACACCTCTCATCACCCCGAGAACACCATCCCCACAGTGAAGCATGGTGGTGGCAGCATCATGCTGTGGGGATGTTTTTAATCGGCAGGGACTGGGAAACTGGTCAGAATTGAAGGAATGATGGATGGCGCTAAATACAGGGAAATTCTTGAGGGAAACCTGTTTCAGTCTTCCAGAGATTTGAGACTGGGACGGAGGTTCACCTTCCAGCAGGACAATGACCCTAAGCATACTGCTAAAGCAACACTCGAGTGGTTTAAGGGGAAACATTTAAATGTCTTGGAATGGCCTAGTCAAAGCCCAGACCTCAATCCAATTGAGAATCTGTGGTATGACTTAAATATTGCTGTACTCCATCCAACTTGAAGGAACTGGAGCAGTTTTGCCTTGAAGAATGGGAAAAAATCCCAGTGGCTAGATGTGCCAAGCTTATAGAGACATACCCCAAGAGACTTGCAGCTGTAGTTGCTGCAAAAGGTGGCTCTACAAAGTATTGACAAGCCACTGTATGTCATTTGATTGGTCCACAGAGGAAGCCTCTAGATAAGAAGATTGGCGAGGAGGGTGAGGAGACTGATGTGGATGAGAAATGTACTATCTGCCTGTCGATGCTGGAGGAGGCAGAGGACGTCAGGTAATGACTGTCAGGTTACTCCGAATATTGAATAATGTCTGCAACACTAACCTATTGCAGCATATCAAATTCGAAGAACCTGCTGAACAAGTGTGATGTGCATGCTGTATATTTTCTCTTTCAGTATGTGTGAGTTGAAGACCAGACGATTGACCTCCTCCCTTCACTCTCTTCGTTTTCTCTCCCGTCTCACCTGTCCAGGCGGTTACCCTGCATGCACCTCTTCCACCAGGGCTGTGTGGACCAGTGGCTGGCGACCAGCAGGAAGTGTCCAATCTGCCGCGTGGACATCGAGACGCAGCTCCACCCGGACAGCTGATGGCCCAGGGGTGGAGCCTGACGGCCTGGCTGCTGTCAATCACCCTGGCGTGGTTCCTGCTCCCTTCCACTCGGCCCTGCCCCTCCCTACATGGGTGCTTTGCCAAATGTCTCCAGTTGTCATGTGACATCATCACCCTCTCTGACTCACGCTTTACTGAGCCAACCCAGGATTACTTACTGCACGAGAGACTGGAGACTGACTCTCTCTCTCTCTCTCTCTCTCTCTCTCTCTCTCTCTCTCTCTCTCTCTCTCTCTCTCTCAATAAAAGCACATCCCCAGCAAAAAAACATGCAAACACTCACACATACATTACATACTATATATACACGCGCACACAGGGTTTACTAGTTGCTTGCTGGAGGTGGGGTGTCGTTGCTGTTGTGTTGTAGGTAGGGGAGGCAGGTGTGTTTCCTGTTTCCTGTGTCTTTGTAGCATGTTCTTAAAGCCATGACATTAATGTACAGAGTGAAAAGCACACAACCCCACTTGCCAGCCTGCCACACACACTGCTTATTCTGCCACAACAGGAAGCTAATCAACCACTTAAAAGCCCTGTCGCCATGTTTGCCTACAGATCATTTGTGATAGTACAGTAGCAGTATCACACAGTGGTATTTTGAACCCCCCCCCCCCCTCACTTTGTTATAAGAGGGGGACTAACTGAGTGTTCAGATCTCACCCAGCTTCTACTTTTTGCAATACAGTAGTTGTAAATTTGCTTGGGACTGATGCTGTCATCAGTGTTCGGACATAATACGACTATTTCACTGCTGTCATGTCGGCATGGGGTGGCGTGCGTTTGAGTAAATACAGAGGTTAGTGAGTGTTTTTAACCAAATGCGTTATGGTATTGCTTGACCTGCCGCAATATGTATGTTCTGCCCCAGTGTGTGGGTTTCAGTGTATGTTTAACCAATGCTTGCGCGTGCGTGACAAACTTAAAGTGCAGGTTCAAGTGTGTGTTAAGGGTTAAAGGGGAATATAGAAGTTAGCTTAACAGTGATTTGATTGGAGTGCTTGTAGAATACAAAGCCAAATAAGGAATAGTAAAAAATAAAAATAAAAAAGGACAACAAAAAAAATGTAGTAGGACCTATCCCCCATCATGCATGCACTGCAGTGACTGAGTGAGGTGTGGCGCATTCTGGTTAAGCAGAAGGGTTAGCTGCCCTGGAAACAGCAACTCTGTGCCATCCCCTCCTGGCTCGGGTGTTAAGGCTGAGCAGTGTAGTGAAATGCATGTTTCAATGTTGGCTTGGGCTGTCGTGTTAGCGTTCAAATAAAAAATGGAGGGCGGAGGAGGGGGTTGTCTGTGCACGACTTAGTTAATCTGAGCTGTGATTATCTTACTCAACACAAACATACAAATGAAGAAAAAGGGAGCACGTTGTCAGTGGCTGTCCCTGACCTGTAGCGTGTGTTCATACTGTCCCTTTTTGGTGGCAACAAAATGGAATCGTATTGTTTACCTTATTGCCTAAAGAACAAGCACATGTGATGATAGATAGATATAGCAACAACCTCTTTTTGTTATTGTATTTGCGTTGGTTTCCGTATATTTAGGTATAAACAGGCTGTGTTTTGGACCGTGAGGAGCTTGTGTGTTGAACTTGTTTTTATGTGACAGATCTCCCCTCGTGGTTGCTATGCTGGTTGCTATGCTGTATTGCTAGAACAACAATGTAGAATATTGTGTGATTGGGGCAGTATCCTCCCCACAGTGCACATGGACAGGACTGGGCTGGGGTCAAAATGAGGACAAAAATAACTGTCATAGAACACTTTTGTTGTCAAAAAAACACTCTTTAAATGTTGATATTTTGTGTTCTTCCTTTTGTTCTGTTGCTATGTTATGTCTGAGTCAATGTGCATAAACACTACATAGGTTTTTAAGGATTAGCACAGGTCCTGTCCTATGCATTGAGAACTCGTGTGAAGGGTTAGGACAGACCCTAAACGCCCTGTGGACTGAAGGATGAGTTGTGACAGTTTGGGACTGACCCTAACTGTCCTGTGCACTGCCAGTGTTGATACTGACTCCTTCTTTAGCCTAGTTTTCTATGGGAAGTTTTGATAGTTTACACAGGGTGTTGTCAGTTGAGATGCCTTAAGTATTTAACAATCATTATTTATTACTAACTGTAGATATCGTGGGTACGTATTTAATTTTATATAGTTTCTTTTTGCAATTGAATCATAATTTATTTATTTAGAAATAACACAAAATGATTTTAAAAAATAGAACAATTACCTCATTTTTTTCATTGTTTTAATTAAATGGGAATGCTTCGCATGCAGTTGTATTTTTCCTGAAGAAACTAAACTAAAAAGCCCTGCTGTTTGATCTCTCTCCCGAGCCGGCTGTGTTATGTTTACTGTCCCGGGCTGAGCTGTCGAGCCTGCTCTTCTCATGTGGTGCTGTGGATAGTGGTGCTGTGGATATCTTGGTTACATTCCATTCAATGCAATTTTCTCTGATCCCTATGCTGTGATGTAGTGGACAAACTGCAATGGAGTGAAATGTTTTTAAGTTTGTAATTTGTCTTGTTTTGCACTCTTAGTTTTAACATGGGAACCCTCTCACTGGCATAACGCAGTTACGATCGTAGATGTATTATTATCATTATTATTATTGTATACTGTCATTTCCAGTTCTCTGCCTCTCATCCCTCTCTCCATTCTGTCTTTAAAAAAAGCATGTTCCTATCTCATGGAATATTTCTCCTTCCCCTTTTTCCAAATATCTTGTAGTTTTGAGCCCAACAAGTGCCTCGCTTATAGTGTCGAGATATTTCCTTACGATTGTAGCTATTTTTGTTGCCGAGCCACACAAACTCCTACGCTCAGTTACTCAAAAGCCATCATGCCTGAACTAGGTACATATTTATCTGGAGGTCTTACTCCTGCATTACACGGGCACCATGATGAACTGTAGGCTATGTCCAAATGCTGTGTAATGTTGTCTTTCCTTCCTTATTCCCTTCTCTCTCCCTTCTCTCATTGTCACCACTGACCAACCTGCAAGGTGAAAGAAATATGACGTTAGCCCCCATAAGTGGAGTGGGAACTTCAAGGTGGCGTGGTCGGCGTCGTATTGCTTTCACTAACCAAATAGATCTGTGGATACCTTATGAGAGTAAAGAAGGCAGCATTTCAGGAGTACTCGGAAATAGACAGTTTCTCTCTCCATCTTTTTTAGTTAATCCCTGACTTAATCTAGTAATACCCTTTGAAATATTTACTTTATCTCTGGTCATATTTCCTCTGGTCAAATATTTCCTTAATTTGTATAAAAGTATGTGTGAAATTGTTTGACGACAGAGGCATGTTTCATTGTGTTCATCTGCGCTACACTAATTCTTCTTCTTTCCCTGTTTTCCTGTTCTTTATTATTTTGTCTTTCCGTCCGTCCATCCCTCCCTCCACTCAGAATCCATCCAATGTTTCCGATCACAATCCTCAAGAACAGACAGAGGATCTCTTACAGCACAACCTTACTAAAAATGCATGTTTTTCTCAGGTTTGAATATAGTCTCAATGGTATATAAGTATATGGTGAAAATATTTGTAGATATACAAAGAATATTACAGAATTAATTTTGCTGCTGCTTGCATCTGAAAAACAAAAACTGAAGGAAAGAGAAAATATCCCAAAAAGTGCCAGTGATAGGGCTGCCGCCATCTTTGTATGAGATCTGCTGTTTAGCTGTGACTGCGCAATGTTTTTCAATATAGGATATTTTATCGGAGAATATAACTATTTATCATTAATATTAAAGCAATAGCTCATTAATGATGATGAGTGTGTTAATGAACTGGATGAGCATATTGTGTAAATGTTAGATTCACATTTGGTGGAATTTTGTACTTTATTTATTACTACTAATAATAATGGTTTTAAAAGTTGCATCGCTAAACCCAAACTGTTCTGTTTTTTAATTTACATATTTCAAGGCTGGTATATTATCCTTTTTGTATGTGCTCTTTTTGTAATAAATTGGATAAAAATGGAAGAAGGTGTATAAATCTGGTGTTTGTGAGTGCGTGAGTAGAAGTTACCTTGTGTCCCTACAATTAAGGCCAGCTATGACTCTTTGAAGTTGGACAAGAAGGATGAAAAAAAAGAATCCCTACTAAATGCTTTCATTGAGAATGAGACACAACATGATCTCCATCCTGATGAGGCTGACAATCCTCTTTCGATTCGTTTTCTGAGTCTGCCCTCACAAGGTAAACGAAATCTCACCGGGAGATGAACACATCAGTCAAACCATCATCTTAAATTGCAGTTTTGAAAAACAAAAAGGAATGTTTTGGAATAAGCAGTACAAAATAGTATACTCTCTTATAAAACCTAATTTACAACCAAGCAGCTGAGCAACATGCTATTCCTGATAATAGGTACTTTTAAAATGGTGGCACAATCGTGTTACCTGGCCTTATGACCCTATTGTAGTTTAGCCATAAACTCCAGGCCACTGCCTCCGATAGTAATGCAATAAAGCTATACTATAAGATATTCAAAAAATGTAATAATAAATATATAAACATTTTCCATTCCTGAGAACATGACCATATTGAGGCAATTATAAAAATGAAACAGTTGCCCACATCCAAACTCCATTCAAAGAGTTTGTTTTGCTCCATTATGGAGATGCTTGGATAGAGTCCAACACACTGCGAGGCCTCTCTCCTGCTCTGCTGTGCAATTGAGTCCTGAGGCTTAACATACGTTTTTCATATAGTGGAGAAGTCTCAATATGAGGTGTTTAGTACTTTGGGTAGAGGACCCTAAAGATCTGTCCGTCCGCCTTCTTGGTGTCCAGCCACTTTCCACACAGGAAGATGGTGGTGACGCCGTTGGCCGTGTTGGTGACCTCCACGCGGTCCAGCAGCCAGCCGGGGCTGAGGCGGGTGTTGTCGTGCTCCACACACACCCTCAGCAGCTCACCCATATCCAGCATCTCCAGCAGGAAGCGGTCAGTCTGGCCACGCTCAAACAGGTTGCGGAACTTCTGCCGTAGCGACCGGCGGCCCGAGTCACCATTGGAGCCGTAGATGGTGATGAAGACATTGGCATCGGTGCCCGCCCCCTTCTCGTCGCCCGTGATGATGATGATCTCGTACTTGACGGGCACCAGGCTGCGGGCTTTGCTGGCGAAGCTCTCGATGGCCTTGGTGCACTCGATGGTCACAAACTCGTCCCTCTTCGGGGAGAGGGGGATCAGGGCGTTGCAGATGAATATGAACCTGGAACAGGAGGGATAGAGAAGGAGAATGATTGTCTCTTCCACAAGACACAAAACTCCTGGGTTTCCACACAGTATAATGCTAGCTGCAGGGCTTTGCACCCTACCGAATAAGCCCCAGGTGGTTTATATACCTGGGGTCAGGCTATGGGTCACTCACCTGTTGCCCAGCTCTTTCTCTATGACAACGACCTCCTCCACATGCCAAAACGCCTCCCCTTTCACCTTCTTCCCATCCTTGGGGGTATGGCCCAGGCAGATGCCAGCGATGTCACCAAGCTGTTTGGAGGAGAACTCAAACTTGTCCTTGCTTCCCCTGATTGAAAAGAACAAAGACCTTAAACCATTAAAGAATATTACAAGGGAATAATATTAAAACTGACTAGAATTGAATAAATCATTTAGCAAAAATGTTGTTATAGAAAAATCGATGTAGATTAGATTTCATGAGCTCTTCTTTCCATGCCTGGAAATGTCTAACGAGTTTATTACTTGTGATTTGAATTTCATTAGAGCAGAGTATACTGTTGAGTCTGTAAAAGCATTCTTAGTGCCAAGGGAGATCATACCAATGAGCCTGGCTGTCGTAATAGAAAATTGAGAAAAACCACTCCAACCCAATAACTTCTGCTAATTCTTTACACAAACAAAACCCCCATTTTTAAAACTAAACCGAAGAGCAGCGTACCGCAAGAACCTCTTTTTCTTTGATGAGTTCTCCATCACAAATTCTTTTGAACGTCCCTTCTTCCCCTCCAATGCGATCCAGACGTTCTCTTTGGTCTCTGCGTTGTCTGTGTCGGCCGTGGTGGTAATAATTTCATATTCTTTAAATCAAAAGTAGACAGTGCGTTAGCTTGGCCCCGGGTGGACTGCATTCTCTTCATATGAACGGTCCATTAGGCAAACGTTGACATTAGTACGGTCAGTGTCTAGTCCTGGCGTAACCCCAATGTTGAACATTTTGGTTCTTGCCCAGCACAAGCAGACCTGATTCAGCTAATAAAGAGCTTAGATGGCTAGAACAAACATGTGCAACCTTGGGGTTACGTGAGGACTGGATTTGAGAAACACTGCAATAGAATAGGATTCAAAGTAGATTACATAATACAGTACACTGTAGTGTTTCCATTATGATCTGATTGGAGCAATGTAAAGACTCGAACTAGGAGTTTTTCCTGACTGCATGACCAGACCAGGAGAAACTCTGGACCCTACTCTGCTAAATGGCATATTATTATTATTATTATTATTATTATATTATTAAAGAGAACTAAGGCTGATCTTACTGGTCTTCTCGTTGAGGTCTAAAATGTCATTGTTGGCGCAAGCCAACTCCCTCATAATCTGACCATCTTCCTCGTTCTTGGCCAACCAGCGGTCGCAGGGGAAGCGGAATGTCTTGTCCATGGCCTCATCCTTCACATCAATGTATTCTATGTGCCATCCTGGAGCAGGCCCTGATCATTGCATAACAGTAGAGTAGGAAACAAGTGACGGGAAAGACAGGTGTGAAACATATTATTGTGTTTTGAGTCAAAGTATTGCTGAGAAACCTGAAGATTTGATCTAGGTAGTTCACAATCAGTTGGTGCATACACACAGTGCAAGCTTAGTTACAATCAATAGGTGTGCAGGTTTCATATTTTGTCTGGTTCACTGTAATCACAATTGGCTCCCCTCCCTGTCATGTCATCATATTCCTGATGACCGATTGGCTCACCTGTGTTGTCGTGCCATACCCGGACCTTAGAGAGCTCCCCGAGGCTGAGCACGTCAGGGAAACGGAACACGTCTGTCTGCTTGCGCTCAAACTTGTTGGATTTCTGGCACTCTTTCAGCGCCAGGGTCCCAGTGTCACCGCACTCCCCAAACACAATGATCCACACGTTGGCGTCAGTGCCTGCCCCTGTGCAGAGACGGAGGAGAGTCACCAACTTCTATGAAAAACTGCAGTGCTATTGGCTGATTGGGATTCAAACCCAGGTCTCATGCGCACCACAAGACTGTATTAGCCCTCTGAGCTAAAGGCCATGCAAACATGGTTCACTGAACCACCTTTGTTACTCCTTCACGAATCTCAACTCACCCTTAGCAGGTACAGACTAGAGCCTTAAAAATGTATTTTACAAAATAATTCACTAACCTTTTCAGATATCTTCCATTAAACACTAACTGCCTGCCTTTTCAATGCTCAACTCGCCATCAGTCGACACTACAGCCTTCATAAAAATCTATTCACCAATAACCATAGTCACCAGACTGCCTTTTCAAACCTCCCCAAACCTCCCCCATCAACAACAGTCAGACATTCTTGAAAAAAATCTATTCACCAATACAATTTACTTTCATAGATTGATTTTACAAATCTAATTTCACCCCAACAGGTCCCTGCAAACATTCCCCATCAGTTACTAACCTTCTGCCTTTTCAAACATCACTTCACCATCAGCAGTCAGACATTCTTGAAAAATAATCAAATCACCAATACAATTTACTTCCATAGACTGCCTTTCCAATAGTCCCCCATTAACCACTAACCAACTACCTTATCAAACCTCAATTGAGAAACCAGAGAAGCCCTGTTTCCTCTGATTCACGTGTGTGACTCGTGCGTGTGTGTGTGCTTGAGTGTGTGCACGTGTGTCTCGCATGTTTTAACCTCTGTGTGTGTGTGTGTGTGTGTGTGTGTGTGTGTGTACAGACATGTTTATGTGTGTAATGTTCATACAGCAGTCAGTGCCTCACTGATGTCTTGTGTGTGACAGCTCTGCTCATAATCATTATTACCCCCCCACACACACAGGCTTGGTGAGAAGACGAGGGCCGTGTCTTCAGTAACACTGGCAGCCAAGGGCAGAATGACGAGCTCTTTGAAGTTAGCTCAGGCACCTAGCTCCTCTATCGTGTCAATCAGCAGCCTGCCTCTCTCTCCTCTGCTCTGGAAAACTGCATGGCTAAGGAGCAAAGCCGAGCAAGAGGTTTCATAGGAGTTTCTCTTTCATTAGCCTCTATGACTCAAAATGGATCGTTGTATTCCACCTCTGCTGCAGCGTCGCGTCTCTCCGAGCAGCAAAGAGACTCCGCTGCGCCACAGAGATAAAGTGAAACAGGAGAATATACTGTAACTGACACATCCCAGCTAGTTAGGAACAGGACTGAAGCTGGATCTGGTGCAGTGTAGGATAAATAGCATGGATTTGTTAGAAATTAGGAATAGTGTGATTACAAGCAAATGTAGTAAATGTGGTTCAGGAACTACAGTAATTACTCAGCTTTAATTCAGTGGGATAATAGTCTTAAGTTTGATGGGCCTGTATTCATAAAGCTTCTCAGAGTAGGAATGCTGATCTAGGATCACATTTACATTTTAGTCATTTAGCAGACGCTCTTATCCAGAGCGACTTACAGTTAGTGTATACATTTTTTTATTTTTTTTATTTTTTTATACTGGCCCCCCGTGGGAATCGAACCCACAACCCTGGCGTTGCAAACGCCATGCTCTATCAACTGAGCTACATCCCTGCCGGCCATTCCCTCCCCTACCCTGGACGACGCTGGGCCAATTGTGCGCCGCCCATGAGTCTCCCGGTCGCGGCCGGCTGCGACAGAGCCTGGATTCGAACCAGGATCTAGTGGCACAGTTAGCACTGCGATGCAGTGCCTTAGACCACTGCGCCACTCAGGAGTAGGTCCCCCTATCCATATTTATAATCTAAAAGGCAAAACTGATCCTAGCACTTTTTACTCAGACGCTTTATGAATACAGACCCTGGTCAGTCACACAAACATGATGGACAAACATTAGGAATGTAGAATGTGTTGTTTGTCTCTGCACTGACTGACTGACTGACTGACTTACTGACTGAGACTGGCTGACCGACCGAATGACTGACCGGCTGGCTGGTTGACTGACTGGCTGACCAGCTGACTCACTTACTGACTGACTGACTGGCTTACTGGCTGACTGACTGACCCACCTCCGATGTCGCTGGTCTTGACCTGGATAATGTAGGTGGTGATCTCCACCATCTCCTCCTCGTCCACCACGGCAGCCATCTCACAGATCATGGTCCGCTTGGGTCCTTTGGTCTTAGACAGCCACTCCTCATAGGTGAACACAGACACCTCCTCTGTAGTCAGGTTACGCATGATGATCTGGGGGAAATTATCATTAATTATAATTCTTTAACAATTATTAATTCACCCTTATATTACGAGGTAAGGTGACTGACACCGACAAATTAGCCTATTGTAAAACCCCAAGGATTTGGCTCAGGCAGCCCAACCTGCATTAACTTCCATCAATATATTAATTTGAGTGGGATTAGCATGCTGGCTGTGTGCCCGGCTCACTGCAGTGGCCATTTGAAATAAACATGCGCTGTGTGTGTAATCCATAACATTGGCAGCACACATCTGTTTTGGGATGCTGTACAGCTACTGGGTCATTCCAAGGACACGGCCCAGCCACAGACAGACACGGCTGGGTATGAGCCTTGACTGCTTGGCCACTGTTCGGCTAGTCTGGAGGCAGGCTGGGTGATATGGAGAGACATGGAGGGGTTGTTCCTGCATAGGAAATGCATTTAAAAAAAAATCTGATTGGTAAGGTCTTGGCATCGTAGTGAATTTTGTACTGACAGGGTAAAGCCAGCTGCCAATTCAATGTTGACCATCAAACAGAACTGGAACAAGAGTTATTGCAATTCATACAATACAGTGCCTTCGGAAAGTATTCAGACCCCTTGACTTTTTCCACATTTTGTTATGTTACAGCTTTATTCTAAAATTGATTAAATTGTTTTTTTCCCTCATCAATCTACACACAATACCCCATTATGACAAAGCAAAAACAGATGTTCAGAAATGTTCGCTAATTTATAAAAAATTTATAACATAAAATATCACATTTACATAAGTGTTCAGACCCTTTACTCAGTACTTTGTTGAAGCACCTTTGGCAGCGATTACAGCATCGAGTCTTCTTGGGTATGACGCTACATGCTTGACACACCTGTATTTGGGGAGTTTCTCCCATTCTTCTCTGCAGATCCGCTCAAGCTCTGTCAGGTTCAATGGGGAGCGTTGCTGCACAGCTATTTTCAGGTCTCTCCAGAAATGTTTGATCGGGTTCAAGTCTGGGCTCTGGCTGGGCCACTCAAGGACATTCAGAGACTTGTCCCGAAGCCACTCATGCGTTGTCTTGGCTAAGTGCTTAGGGTGGTTGTCCTGTTGGAAGGTGAACCTTCGCACCAGTCTGAGGTCCTGAGCGCTCTGGAGCAGGTTTTCATCAAGGATCTCTCTGTACTTTTCTCTGTTAATCTTTCCCTCGATCCTGACTAGTCTCCCAGTCCCTGCCGCTGAAAAACATCCCCACACCATGATGCTGCCATCACCATGCTTCACTGTAGGGATGGTGCCAGGTTTCCTCCAGACGTGACGCTTGGCATTCAGACCAAAGAGTTCAATCTTGGTTTCATCAGACCAGATAATCTTGTTTCTCATGGTCTGAGAGTCTTTAGGTGCCTTTTGGCAAACTCCAAGCGGGCTGTCATGTGCCTTTTACTGAGGAGTGGTTTCTGTCTGCCACTCTACCATAAAGGCCTGTTTGGTGGAGTGCTGCAGAGATGGTTGTCCTTCTGGAAGGTTCTCCCATCTCCACAGAGTAACTCTAGAGCTCTGTCAGAGTGACCATCGGGTTCTTGGTCACCTCCCTGACCAAGGACCTTCTCCCCCGATTGCTCACTTTGGCCAGGCAGCCAGCTCTAGGAAGAGTCTTGGTGGTTCCAAACTTCTTCCATTTAAGAATGATGGAGGCCACTGTGTTCTTGGGGACCTTCAATGCTGCAGACATTTTTTGGTACCCTCCCCCAGATCTGTGCCTCGACACAATCCTGTCTCGGAGCTCTACGGACAATTCCTTTGACCTCATGGCTTGGTGTTTGCTCTGACATGCACTGTCAACTGTGGGACCTTATGTAGACAGGTGTGTGCCTTTCCAAATCATGTCCAATCAATTGAATTTACCACAGGTGGACTCCAAGTTGTAGAAACATCTCAAGGATGATCAATGGAAACAGGATGCACCTGAGCTCAATTTCGAGTGTCATAGCAAAGGGTCTGAATACTTATGTAAATAAGGTATTTCAGTTTCTTACTTTTAATACATTTGCAAACATTTCTACAAACCTGTTTTCGCTTTGTCATTATGGGGTATTGTGTGTAGATTGCTGAGGATAAAAAAAAAAGGCACTGTATGTTACAAATTTGCAAAACGTGATATATGCTACAAATTCCGATTTGTTGTGGCTAACGTTAGCTAGTTGGCTAAAGCTAACGTTAGCTAGGCTCGGGGTTAAGGTTAGGGTTAAGGTTAGGAGTTAGGTTAAAGGGTTAGCTAACATGCTAAATAGTTGCAAAGTAGCTAAAAAGTAGTAAGTAGTTGCAAAGTTGCTAAAATGCTAAAGTTGTCTGTGATGAGATTCGAACACGCAGCCTTTGGGTTGCTAGACGTTCACGTTATACACCCACTCATCCACCCTGACCAAACAACCACCCAACCACCCTACTTTCGTTCTTGCCTTAAGTAACCTTCTGTCTTATGTAACCATACCAAACGTAACATATCATACTCATTTGAGTGTCCCACATTTACGTTTGCTATGCTATCTAGTCTATGAGACGAGGCTGCTGTGTGTGTCTGGGGAGAACAGATTCATCCCAGTCTCTGGAGCCTGCATGTTCCAACCTAGTCTGGGTACCAGTCTGTGTAACATTCCACTCCTTGTGGCATAATACCAAAGAGACTGGCCTTTCGGCAATCTCAATGTTCAATATGCAGCTGGATTTCCAAAGGAGTTGCTCATTGGTTGTTGGAAATAACATTCATATTTTCCATGACAACATATGGAGCCTTGAAAATAGAATTTGAATTATAACAAAGTCAAAAACATTTAGCTGTTAGCTAGGAAAGTTGTTGTATTTTGAGGCTTAAAATCAAAGCTAAGACGTTTTTGCTCATGACGTGAGATAGCAACTTTTGACTGACTGGTTTCATCTAGAGAAACAAAAAACGGTTGCTTAGCAAAAAAAAGGGAGAGTTCCAATATTTGCATAACCTTTGTGGTTGGAGGATAACTGTGAGGGTTATCAAATCAGGATCAATTCATCTGATTTCCTCGAGCTCATTAATGATAGAACATTCATATTTGAAGAGTGAAGAAAGACCAGTCTCTTTGACAAATGTACAAGGAGTGGAATGTAATAACTGAACAGACATGGCAACCAGGCTAGCTCCAACCCCACACTGACTGAAATGGGTTAGTACATTTACATACCATTCACTAAAGCTCACCCCAGACACACTCTGACCCGTACCGTACAGCATTGTGTGAATGTGTTTGTCTGTCTGGTGTGTGTGGCTGAATTATCCAGTAACCTATCGCCTGCAGGCAGGGATAAGCGTGTGTGTGTAGCTGTGTGTGTGAGATATAGAGAGTCTGACGCCTCGATCACACCGACAGCGTTATTGCATTTTGGTACTCCAGAAGTACATTCATTTCCAATGGAATGCTGTGTTTGCCTTGCAGCATTGCGTTGCATAGGCAGTTGCAGTGCGTTCTGTGTGGTGCATACGTTGGATTTATCGAACGTATGCATTAAACTGTATCCGTAGACGGCTTGACAGAAACGGTAGCAGAAAGTGAATGTTGAACTTTTGTTGCACAAACATCAAGATGATGCTGCGCACCATTTTGCCCAAATACGCTGTCGGTGTGACTGAGGCGAGAGAGGGATGTTGTGAATTGAGCACCACTGTGTCACGATCGTTGAGAGACGGGTCAGACCAAGGTGCAGCGTGGTATGCGTACATGTTTATTAAATAGAATAAACACTTTACAAAATAACAAAACACAACGAAAACGTGAAGTCCTATGGGCTATACACACAAAAAGCCAAACAGGAACACAAACAAGATCCCACAACTAAGGTAGGCAACATGGCTACCTAAGTATGAACCCCAATCAGAGACAACGAGCGACAGCTACCTCTGATTGGGAATCACACCCGGCCAAACATAGAAATACACATACTAGATCCTAAACATAGAATCTAATAACATAGATCTCAACCTGAACTCACACCCTGACCCAACCAACAAGAGTTCTCTAGGTCAGGGCGTGACACACTGTGACCTAAGACTTACAGACATCAAAGCCTCACCCATGTCTGTCTCTCTCTCTCACACACACACCCACACACACATACACACGCAGACACTTAGTTAATGCAGCAATCCCTACACCTGTTATCATTGTATTGTATTGTATTGTATTGTTACAGTAAACATGGAGTAATCTACATCTGCATTGCTTGCTGTTTGGGGTTTTAGGCTGGGTTTCTGTTTAGCACTTTGTGACATCTGCTGATGTAAAAAGGGCTTTAAAAATAAATTTGATTGATTGATTGACTACTCTGTAGGGTCAAAGATCCTACAACTGTGTTGTGTGGACTCTTTGTTGAATTAAGTCGGTACACTCTTAGAAGAAAAGGTGCTATCTGGAACCTAAAAGGGTTCTACGCGGAACCAAAAAGGGTTCTCCTATGGGGACAGGCGAAGAAGCCTTTGGGAACCCTTTTTTTATAAGAGTGTAGACTGTGACATGTTGTCAGTGCTGACCTTAGCCAGGAACCAGTCAGGTCGGCTACCAGAGCCGTCAATACGGACCCTCATCTTCCTCAGGGGAGCGATGTCATCGACCTCCAGGCTGAACGTGTCCTCCTGACCTCGCTCAAACCTAAAGACAGCCAGAGTGTGTGTGAGCACAATGCATGATGGGAGAGTATTTTATACTGTAAACACCACTAGTCCACATCACATACACTGTGAACTACAGTAGATAATACTATTCTATGCTACTGAGAGATTGTTTTTATGTGGATGAATGTGGAATAAAATTGTAGTTTGGTCATTTCAAAACCACTTGATGTCTTTGGGATGTGTTTATTTGGGTGTGTTAAATCTGTGCATTTGTTCAAGTGTGAGCATTTGGTCAGGTGTGTGAACATTTGGTCAGGTGGGTGAACTTTTGGTCAGGTGGGTGAACATTTGGTCAGGTGGGTGAACATTTGGTCAGGTGGGTGAACTTTTGGTCAGGTGTGTGAACTTTTGGTCAGGTGGGTGAACATTTGGTCAGGTGTGTGTTTGGTACCTGTCCTCGTTTTTCTGCAGCAGGATCTCCTCTGTGGTGCCGTTGGCCCCAAACACAGACAGGTAGATCTGGGTGTCTGTCCCAGCGTTCTGAACATCTCCCGTCACCACCGTCACCTCATAGATGATCTGACAATAACACACAATCAATCAATCAATTAATCAATCAGTCAACTAATAAATTAACCAATCAATCAAGTAAATCAATGAACATTTGTTTGATTAATTGAAATCAGTTAACATACTTTGCCAGTTAAACTGATCAGTGTGACAAAAAGTATGTGTTTAACAGTATCTTTGTATCACAGGAGGTTGGTGGCACCTTAATTGTGGAGGACGGACACGTGGTAATGGCTGCAGCGGAAAAAGTGAAAAGTTATCAACATAAAACACATGGTTTCCATGTGTTTGATGCCATTCCATTGAGTCCGTTCCAGCCATTATTATGAGTTGTCCTCCCCTCAGCAGCCTCCACTGCTTTGTATATAAAACAGACATGACAATGTACTGTAGGTGTTTAGTATTGTATTAGCAAGTAATGGCTGTTTAACTTGGAGGTAGAGTAAGTACAACTGAATCCTGTACAAGTAAGTGAACTTATATAATTGGTGATACTTGCCTTTTGGGAGATGGTGATGCTATCTGCATCCAACACGTTGAACACCCTGGCAGTCAGTCCATCGCCCCGATCTTTGGCCAACCAGCACTTACACTGGAAAATGTATTTAACCCCTTTGGTTGGCACGGCAACAGCTAGCTCATCAACCAACCAGCAGCTCTCCGGAGTGGCGCCGTCGTGTCCGAGCTACAGGGAGGGCATGGAGCAATCACATCAAACAATGTGTGTGTGTGTGTGTGTGTGTGTGTGTGTGTGTGTGTCTGTGCTGTGACCGGTGCTTGAGTTGAGCCGGTGCTCAACTCAACGTTCTACAGCTTGAGTACCAGCACCCCTTATAAAATATTGGCACTAAAATATGATGAGTACTGGCATCTACATTTTAAGTGTATCGGCACTCAAAATGAGTACTGGCATCCAGAGCCATATATTTAGGCAAACTTTTAGAATGTTGTTCTAATTCTAGACATTCAGTTACATAGCACTGTTTAAATATTCCCCATGTATTTGTTAATGGGGAGCTAACATGGCTGCCATAGAATGTTGTAGTGTCATGTAAATTAAATTAAATCAATTTTTATTTGTCACATGCGCCGAATACAACAGGTGTGTAGACCTTACCGTGAAATGCTTACTTACAAGCCCTTAACCAACAATGCAGTTTTAAGAAAAATAAGACTTAAGAAAATATTTACGAAATAAACGAAAGTAAAAACAATAAAATAACAATAAAATAACAATAACAAGGCTATATCAATCCTCATCTCTCCCAAGTGGACATTCTCTATTTTTCCCCTGACCCATCTGTCTATCTCCTCATTTGAATTCCATGCTGTCACAGTCACTAGCCCATTTAAGCTTAATATCCTTGTCATCTATCGCCCTCCAGGTTCCCTTGGAGAGTTCATCAATGAGCTTGACGCCTTGATAAGTTCCTTTCCTGAGGATGGCTCACCCCTCACAGTTCTGGGGGACTTCAACCTCCCTACGTCTACCTTTGACTCATTTCTCTCTGCCTCCTTTCCACTCCTCTCCTCTTTTGACCTCACCCTCTCACCGTCCCCCCCTACTCACAAGGCAGGCAATACGCTTGACCTCATCTTTACTAGATGCTGTTCTTCTACTAATCTCACTGCAACTCCCCTCCATGTCTCCGACCACTACTTTGTATCCTTTTCTCTCTCGCTCTCCTCCAACACTACTCACTCTGCCCCTACTCAGATGGTAATGCGCCGTTGCAACCTTCGCTCTCTCTCTCCCGCTACTCTCTCCTCTTCCATCCTATCATCTCTTCCCTCTGCTCAATCCTTCTCCCTCCAATCTCCTGATTCTGCCTCCTCAACCCTCCTCTCCTCCCTTTCTGCATCCTTTGACTCTCTATGTCCCCTATCCTCCCGGCCGGCTCGGTCCTCCCCTCCAGCTCTGTGGCTTGATGACTCATTGCGAGCTCACAGAACAGGGCTCCGGGCAGCCGAGCGGAAATGGAGGAAAACTAGACTCCCTCCTCTCTACATTTTCTTCATCTGTTTCTGCTGCTAAGGCCACTTTCTACCACTCTAAATTCCAAGCATCTGCCTCTAACCCTAGGAAGCTCTTTGCCACCTTCTCCTCCCTGCTGAATCCTCCTCCCCCCCCCCCCCCCCCCCTCCCTCTCTGTGGATGACTTCGTCAACCATTTTGAAAAGAAGGTTGACGACATCCGATCCTCGTTTGTTAAGTCAAATGACACTGCTGGTCCTGCTCACACTGCCCTACCCTATGCTTTGACTTCTTTCTCCCCTCTCTCTCCAGATAAAATCTTGCAACTTGTGACGGCTGGCCGCCCAACAACCTGCCCGCTTGACCCTATCCCCTCCTCTCTTCTCCAGACCATCTCCAGTGACCTTCTCCCTTACCTCACCTCGCTGATCAACTCATCCTTGACCGCTGGCTATGTCCCTTCCGTCTTCAAGAGAGCGAGAGTTGCATCCCTTCTCAAAAAACCAACACTCGATCCCTCTGATGTCAACAACTACAGACCAGTATCCCTTCTTTCTTTCTCTCCAAAACTATTGAGTGTGCCGTCTTTAGCCAACTCTCTTGCTATCTCTCTCAGAATGACCTTCTTGATCCAAACCAGTCAGGTTTCAAGACTGGTCATTCAACTGAGACTGCTCTTCTCTGTGTCACGGAGGCTCTCCGCACTGCTAAAGCTAACTCTCTCTCCTCTGCTCTTGTCCTTCTAGACCTGTCTACTGCCTTTGATACTGTGAACCATCAGATCCTCCTCTCCACCCTCTCCGAGCTGGGCATCTCCGGCGCGGCTCACTCTTGGATTGCGTCCTACCTGACCGGTCGCTCCTACCAAGTGGCGTGGCGAGAAGCTGTCTCCGCACCACGTGCTCTCACCACTGGTGTCCCCCAGGGCTCAGTTCTAGGCCCTCTCCTATTCTCGCTATACACCAAGTCACTTGGCTCTGTCATATCCTCACATGGCCTCTCCTATCATTGCTACGCAGATGACACACAACTAATCTTCTCCTTTCCCCCTTCTGATAACCAGGTGGCGAATCGCATCTCTGCATGTCTGGCAGACATATCAGTATGGATGACGGATCACCACCTCAAGCTGAACCTTGGCAAGACGGAGCTGCTCTTCCTCCCGGGGAAGGACTGCCCGTTCCATGATCTCGCCATCACATCACGGTTGACAACTCCGTTGTGTCCTCCTCCCAGAGTGCGAAGAGCCTTGGCGTGACCCTGGACAACACCCTGTCGTTCTCCGCTAACATCAAGGCGGTGACCCGATCCTGTAGGTTCATGCTCTACAACATTCAGGCACTTGTCATCTCCCGTCTGGATTACTGCAACTCGCTGTTGGCTGGGCTCCTTGCCTGTGCCATTAAACCCCTACAACTCATCCAGAATGCCGCAGCCCGTCTGGTGTTCAACCGTCCCAAGTTCTCTCACGTCACCCCGCTCCTCCGCACACTCCACTGGCTTCCAGTTGAAGCTCGCATCTGCTACAAGACCATGGTGCTTGCCTACGGAGCTGTGAGGGGAACGGCACCTCCGTACCTTCAGGCTCTGATCAGTCCCTACACCCAAACAAGGGCATTGCGTTCATCCACCTCTGGCCTGCTGGCTCCCATTCCTCTGCTGAAGCACAGTTCCTGCTCAGCCCAGTCAAAACTGTTCGCTGCTCTGGCACCCCAATGGTGGAACAAGCTCCCTCAAGACGCCAGGACAGCGGAGTCACTCACCACCTTCCTGAGACATTTGAAACCCCACCTCTTTAAGGAATACCTGGGATAGGATAAAGTAATCCTTCTACCCCCCCTTACCCCACCCCACCCCCACAACAAAAAACAACAAAAAAAACATTGTAAAGTGGTTATCCCACTGGCTATAAGGTGAATGCACCAATTTGTAAGTCGCTCTGGATAAGAGCGTCTGCTAAATGACGTAAATGTAAATGTATATACAGGGGGTACCGGTATCGAGTCAATGTGGTTAGACGAGGTAATTGAGGTAATATGTACATAGCGTAGCCATTTGATTAACTGTTGAGCAGTTTTATGGCTTGGGGGTAGAAGCTGTTAAGAAGCCTTTTGGACCTAGACTTGGCGCTCCGGTACCGCTTGCCGTGCAGTAGCAGAGAGAACAGTCTATGACTTGGGTGGCTGGAGTCTTTGGCAACTTTTAGGGCCTTCCTCCGACACCGCCTGGTATAGAGGTCCTGGATGAAAGGAAGCTTGGCCCCAGTGATGTACTCGGCCGTATGCACTAGCCTCTGTAGCACCTTGCGGTCGGAGGCCGAGCAGTTGCCATACCAGGCGGTGATGCAACCAGTCAGGATGCTCTCGATGGTGCAGCTGTATAACTTTTTGAGGATCTGAGGAACCATGTCAAATCTTTTTATATTATTACTATTATTATTATTATTATTATTATTATTATTATTATTTTCAGTCTCCTGAGGGGGAATAGTCGTTGTCGTGCCCTCTTCACGACTATCCTGGTGTGTTTGGACCATGATAGTTTGTTGGTGATGTGAACACCAAGGAACTTGAAGTTCTCAACCTGCTCCCCTACAGCCCTGTTGATGAGAATGGGGGAGTGCTCGGCCCTCCTTTTCCTGTAGTCCACTATCGTCTCCTTTGTCTTGATCAACACACTGCCAGGTCTCTGACCTCCCTATAGGCTGTCTCCTCGTTGTCGGTGATCAGGCCTAACACCGTTGTGTCATCTGCAAACTTAATGATGGTGTTGGAGTCGTGCTTGGCCACGCAGTCGTGGGTGAACAGGGAGTACAGGAGGGGACTAAGCACGCACCCCTGAGGGGCCCCCGTGTTGAGGATCACCGTGGCAGATGTGTTGCTGTCTACCCTTACCACCTGTGGGCGGCCCGTCAGGATGTCCAGGATCCAGTGGCAGAGGGAGGTGTTTAGTCCCAGGGTCCTTAGCTTACTGATGAGCTTTGAGGGAATTATGGTGTTGAACCCTGAGCTATAGTCAATGAACAGCATTCTCACATAGGTGTTCCTTTTGTCCAGGTGGGAAAGGGCAGTGTTGAGTGAAATAGAGATTGTATCATCTGTGGATCTGTTGGGGCGGTATGCAAATTGGAGTGGGTCTAGGGTTTCTGGGATGATGGTGTTGATGTGAGCCATGACCAGCATTTCAAAGCACTTCATGGCTACAGATGTGAGTGCTACGGGTCGGTAGTCATTTAGGCAGGTTACCTTGGTGTTTTTGAGCACAGGGGCTATGGTGGTCTGTTTGAAACATGTAGGTATTACAGACTCGGCCAGGGACAGGTTGAAAATGTCAGTGAAAACACTTGGTAATCCGTCTGGCCCTGAGGCCTTGTGAATGTTGACCTGTTTTAAGGTCTTACTCACATTGGCTACAGCGAGCGTGATTACACAGTCGTCCGGAACAGCTGGTGCTCTCATGCATGCTTCAGTGTTGCTTGCCTTGAAGCGCGCATAGAAGTCATTTCGCTCGTCTGGTAGGCTTGTGTCAATGGGAAGCTCGCGGCTGGGCTTCCCTTTGTAGTCCGTAATGGTTTGCATCCCTGCCACAACCGAACAGCATCGGAGCCGGTGTAGTAGGATTCAATCTTAGTCCTGTATTTACGCTATGCCTGTTTGATGGTTTGTCTGAGGGCATAGCGGGATTTCTTTTAAGCGTCCGGGTTAGACTCCCGCTCCTTGAAAGTGGCAGCTCTACCCTTTAGCTCAGTGCAGATGTTGCCTGTAATCCATGGCTTCTGGTTGGGGTATGTACGTATGATCACTTCGGGGACAACGTCATCGACGCACTTATTGATGAAGCCGGTGACTGATGTCGTATACTCCTCAATGCCATCGGATGAGTCCCGGAACATATTCCAGTCATCTGACCACTTCCGTATTGAGCGAGTCGCTGGTACTTCCTGCTTTAGTTTTTGCTTGTAAGCAGGAATCAGGAGAATAGATTTATGGTCAGATTTGCCAAATGGAGGGCGAGGGAGAGCTTTGTACGCGTCTCTGTGTGTGGAGTAAAGATGGTCCAGAGGTTTTCTTCCTCTGGTTGCACATGTAACATGCTGGTAGAAATGATGTAAAACTGATTTAAGTTTCCCTGCATTAAAGTCCCCGGCCACTAGGAGCAACGCCTCTGGATGAGCATTTGGATGAGCATTTTCTTGTTTGCATCATAATGCTCATTCGAGACATTCAGTAGTTTTTTAAATATTCCCCATGTAATGTTAATAGAATGTTAAAGTGTCATGAAAATGCAGAAACTGCATTGGCCCAACTCGTTAAATACATGGCTCTGCTGGTGTCTATTTAAGTCCATTTCAACTACTTACCTCCAATTTTTTAATCTCTCCAACGTCAGCTCCATGAGCCTCGAAGGACTCCAGAGACCCAGACTCAAAGCACTTCTTCCCCCCAGGCAGGTCCAGCCACAGCCTCTTTGTCTGGGTGTGGTTTGGCCCCATGATGATCACATAGACCCTGCTGCTGGTACTGGCATCTTTCTCTGCCCCCGTGGAGATGGTGAAGTGGTATGGGATGACTGCAGAGACACAAGGTAATGTGTTTGATTGTACAGTGCCTTTTTTTAATTTAATTTTATCTTTTCTGGGGAATGGATCAGCTTAATATTGCAGATAGATTGTATCTTCTATCAATGTAATTGTCTGCATCACTTCCAATCCCCCATGTTTTTTAAAAATATATATACTCCCCTTTATTACTTTTCAACCCCACCATCCTTTCCCTACTTGGAGTAAATTAGTGAACAACAATGCCCAGGCCTCTACTTCCGGTCTATACTTACTATCTACACCTTATGGACAGAGTTAATTTTACAATAATTCTATTATATATATAAAAAAAAAAAAAAAAACTCCTGAACTTCTTCTACTCTCAACCTCTCCGATCATTTTCATGATGTCCATCCGGTTTGCTTCTATATGAAATATCTTTCTAACTGTGCTCTTTCCCAAAAGCTCCCAAAATACAACCGATATCCTTATTATGGACACAGTATGCTTACATTATTAGCTATCTTTGTTATTAGTTGTTGTTATTTGTTATTAGTCCCATCCTTCAACTCTATTCAATACCTCCCATGTATCTCTTTGTCACGCTCTGGCTCCGGGACTGTGTATTTTGAGCCAGGGTGTGTTCATTTGGTTGTGTTTGGTATTGGTTGTGTTGTACAGTGGGGAAAAAAAGTATTTAGTCAGCCACCAATTGTGCAAGTTCTCCCACTTAAAAAGATGAGAGAGGCCTGTAATTTTCATCATAGGTACACGTCAACTATGACAGACAAATTGAGAAAAGAAATTCCAGAAAATCACATTGTAGGATTTTTAATGAATTTATTTGCAAATGATGGTGGAAAATAAGTATTTGGTCACCTACAAACAAGCAAGATTTCTGGCTCTCACAGACCTGTAACTTCTTCTTTAAGAGGCTCCTCTGTCCTCCACTCGTTACCTGTATTAATGGCACCTGTTTGAACTTGTTATCAGTATAAAAGACACCTGTCCACAACCTCAAACAGTCACACTCCAAACTCCACTATGGCCAAGACCAAAGAGCTGTCAAAGGACACCAGAAACAAAATGGTAGACCTGCAACAGGCTGGGAAGACTGAATCTGAAATAGGTAAGCAGCTTGGTTTGAAGAAATCAACTGTGGGAGCAATTATTAGGAAATGGAAGACATACAAGACCACTGATAATCTCCCTTGATCTGGGGCTCCACACAAGATCTCACCCCGTGGGGTCAAAATGATCACAAGAACGGTGAGCAAAAATCCCAGAACCACACGGGGGGACCTAGTGAATGACCTGCAGAGAGCTGGGACCAAAGTAACAAAGCCTACCATCAGTAACACACTACGCCGCCAGGGACTCAAATCCTGCAGTGCAAGACGTGTCCCCCTGCTTAAGCCAGTACATGTCCAGGCCCGTCTGAAGTTTGCTAGAGTGCATTTGGATGATCCAAAAGAGGATTGGGAGAATGTCATATGGTCAGATGAAACCAAAATAGAACTTTTTGGTCAAAACTCAACTCGTCGTGTTTGGAGGACAAAGAATGCTGAGTTGCATCCAAAGAACACCATACCTACTGTGAAGCATGGGGGTGGAAACATCATTCTTTGGGGCTGTTTTTCTGCAAAGGGACCAGGACGACTGATCCGTGTAAAGGAAAGAATGAATGGGGCCATGTATCGTGAGATTTTGAGTGAAACCCTCCTTCCATCAGCAAGGGCATTGAAGATGAAACGTGGCTGGGTCTTTCAGCATGACAATGATCCCAAACACACCGCCCGGGCAACGAAAGAGTGGCTTCGTAAGAAGCATTTCAAGGTCCTGGAGTGGCCTAGCCAGTCTCCAGATCTCAACCCCATAGAAAATCTTTGGAGGGAGTTGAAAGTCCGTGTTGCCCAGCGACAGCCCCAAAACATCACTGCTCTAGAGGAGATCTGCATGGAGGAATGGGCCAAAATACCAGCAACAGTGTGTGAAAACCTTGTGAAGACTTACAGAAAACGTTTGACCTGTGTCATTGCCAACAAAGGGTATATAACAAAGTATTGATAAACTTTTGTTATTGACCAAATACTTATTTTCCACCATAATTGGCAAATAAATTCATAAAAAATCCTACAATGTGATTTTCTGGATTTTTTTTTCTCATTTTGTCTGTCATAGTTGACGTGTACCTATGATGAAAATTACAGGCCTCTCTCATCTTTTTAAGTGGGAGAACTTGCACAATTGGTGGCTGACTAAATACTTTTTTTCCCCACTGTATTTGGTTGTGTTTCCTTGTTTGGTCGTGTGACTCCCAATCAGTGGTAACGAGTGTCAGCTGTCGGCTCGTTATCTCTGATTGGGAGCCATATTTAAACTGTCAGTGTTCACCTTAGTGTTGTGGGTTTTTGTTCCGTATCAGTCATTGTAACTGAGGACTTCACGATTCGTCATTGTTTGTTGTTTTGTATTGAGTACTTTAATTAATAAAGTCATGTTCGTATCGCACGCTGCGCCTTGGTCCACTCACTTAGTAGACGTTCGTGACACTCTTAACACCATCCATATAGGATTTCTATTTGCCATATATATTTCAACCGTACTGTGATGTTTTACAAAAGTTCTGAACCGTTCTATTCTCATTGCTTCTACAGATTGTGAATTAAAAATAAAAATAAATCTAAAAGTATTATTATATTATTGATTGATTGACTATGACTTTTCAGATCACCCAGTAATGCTATCTGCAAGGTTAGCTCCAGGTAGGGGAGGGAATGGCCGGCAGGGATGTAGCTCAGTTGATAGAGCATGGCGTTTGCAACGCCAGGGTTGTGGGTTCGTTTCCCATGGGGGGCCAGTATATAAAAAATAAAACATGTATTCACTAACTGTAAGTCGCTCTGGATAAGAGCGTCTGCTAAATGACTAAAAATGTAAATGTAAATATTGCAATCCTTTAGCCATTCCTGGACCTGTGTCCAAAAACAAGCTACAAACGGACAGAACCAAAACAAATGATCTAATGATTCTGTCTCTTCACAGCAAAATCTGCAGAGCTGGGAAGATTGTATCCCCCATATAAATAACATTCTATTGGTAGCAAGAATTTTATATAATAATTTAAATTGAAAGATTCTAATTTTTGAATCCGGTGTCGTTTTGCGTGTCAGTTCATAAACACTATGCCATGGGATCGGTACGTCAAAGATCTCTTCCCAACTGTTTTGCAATCTATATGGGACGGCTGTCAATCCTTTGGTCCTTAAGTGAAACTGATATACTTTTTTATTTATCACAGTTTTCCTTAACCAATTATGTTCTTTAATGCAAGGCCGACAGACAAGTTCCTTACTTTCTCCCCCTTCCACTTTCCTCTTCCACTTTTGCGGTAAGGCTGCAATTATTTGGTTGTAATTTTGGGTAGAGCAGACATTTCCATATGTTTTTGTTAGCTGCATGTGCGACATAACTCCACCAGTCCTACCGATGATATCATTTACGAAGATAATACCTTTTTTAAACATTCTGTCAAAAAATAAAGGTTTTTTGTCAATTAGTATATTTGAATTGAACCACAATATTTGTTGCATTATTTGTTCTGTCGTTTCTGGAGGATTAAATTGAAATTGCAACCAACTTTCTATGGCTTGTTTTAGAAATAGTGATATTTGGGAGATTATTTCCTTTTCAAATAACTGAAAGTGAGAGGTTGTAATCTGAATAAAGGGAAAAAGGCCTTTCTTGAACATTGGGTGAGACAATCTTACTAATTTGCTTGAGAACCAGTTCGGATTTAAGTATAACTTTTGTATGACTGAAGCTTTTAGTGATAGGTCTAATGCTTTAATATTTAATCATTTCTGTCCTCCGAATTCATATTCATTATATAAATATGCCCTTTTAATTTTGTCTGGCTTGCCGTTCCAAATAAAATTGAATATTTTTTTCTCATATAATTTAAAAAACTGTTCGCTAGGCGTAGGCAAGACCATAAGCAAATAGGTAAACTGGGATAATACTAAAGAGTTAATCAGGGTGATTTTTCCACAAATTGACAGGTATTTTCCTTTCCATGGTAGTAAGATCTTATCTATTTTTGCTAACTTTCTATTAAAATGTATTGAAGTGAGATCATTTATTTCCTTTGGGATATGTATTCCGAGTATATCCACATCACCATCAGACCATTTTATTGGTAAACTACATGGTAATGTACATTTTTTATTTTTTAGTGATCCAATACGTAATATAGTACATTTGTCATAATTTGGTTGTAATCCAGAGAGGTTAGAAAATGTATCTAGATCCTCTATGAGGCTGTGGAGGGATTCTAGTTGTGGATTTAAAAGAAAACATGAATCATCAGCGTACAATGAAACCTTTGTTTTTAAGCCCTGTATTTCTAATCCTCTGATATTATTATTGGATCTGATTTTAATAGCTAACATCTCGATGGCCACAATAAATAGATATGCCGATGGTGGACAACCTTGTTTCACTCCTCTTGACAGTTTAAAACTTTCTGAGAAATTGCCATTATTTACTATTTTACACCTAGGGCTACTATACATGATTTTGACCCATTTTATAAGAGATTCTCCAAAATTGAAATGCTCCAGGCATTTATATATAAACCCCCAGTCGAACTTTATCAAATGCCTTTCGAAGTCTGCTATGAATAGCAGGCCTGGTTTCCCATATTTTCCATAGTGATCTATTGTTTCCAATACTTGCCTTATATTATCTCAAATGTATCTTCCATGTAAAAAACCTGTCTGATTAGAATGAATAATATCCGACAATACCTTTTTAATTCTATGCGCTATACATTTTGCATCACAACACTGAAGTGTAAGGGGCCTCCAATTTTGTAAATGGACTGGATCTTTATGTTTTCCACTTGTATCCTGTTTCAGTAATAATGAGATCAGACCTTCTTCTTGAGTGTCAGATAATCTACCATTTACATAGGTGTGGTTAAAAAATGCTAATAACGGATTGTACAGTGCCTTGCAAAAGTATTCATCCCCCTTGGCGTTTTTCCTATTTTGTTGCATTACAACCTGTCATTTAACTGGATTTTTATTTGGATTTCATGTAATGGACATACACAAAATAGTTCAAATTGGTGATGTGATGTGAAATGAAAAAAATTACTTGTTTAAAAAAATTCAAAACAATTAATAACGGAAAAGTGTTGCGTGCATATGTATTCACCCCCTTTGCTATGAAGCCCCTAAATAAGATCTGGTGCAACCAATTACCTTCAGAAGTCACATAATTAGTTAAATAAAGTCCACCTGTCTGCAATTTAAGTGTCACATGATCTCAGTATATATACACCTGTTCTGAAAGTCCCCAGAGTCTGCAACACCACAAAGCAAGGGGCACCACCAAGCAAGCGGCACCATGAAGACCAAGGAGCTCTCCAAACAGGTCAGGGACAAAGTTGTGGAGAAGTACAGATCAGGGTTGGGTTATAAAAAAATATCCGAAACTTTGAACATCCCACGGAGCACCATTAAATCCATTATTAAAAAATTTAAAGAATATGGCACCACAACAAACCTGCCAAGAGAGGGCCGCCCACCAAAACCCACGGACCAGGCAAGGAGGGCATTAATCAGAGAGGCAACAAAGAGACCAAAGATAACCCTGAAGGACCTGCAAAGCTCCACAGCAGAGATTGGAGTATCTGTCCATAGGACCACTTTAAGTCGTACACTCCACAGAGCTGGGCTTTACGGAAGAGTGGCCAGAAAAAAGCCATTGCTTAAAGACAAAAATAAGCAAACACGTTTGATGTTCGCCAAAAGGCATGTGGGAGACTCCCCAAACATATGGAAGAAGGTACTCTGGTCAGATGAGACTAAAATTGAGCTTTTTGGCCATCAAGGAAATAGCTATGTCTGGCGCAAACCCAACACCTCTCATCACCCCGAGAACACCATCCCCACAGTGAAGCATGGTGGTGGCAGCATCATGCTGTGGGGATGTTTTTCATCGGCAGGGACTGGGAAACTGGTCAGAATTGAAGGAATGATGGATGGCGCTAAATACAGGGAAATTCATGAGGGAAACCTGTTTCAGTCTTCCAGAGATTTGAGACTGGGACGGAGGTTCACCTTTCAGCAGGACAATGACCCTAAGCATACTGCTAAAGCAACACTTGAGTGGTTTAAGGGGAAACATTTAAATGTATTGAGACTGAAAAGATTTGGCATGGGTCCTCAGATCCTCAAAAAATTCTACAGCTGCACCATCGAGAGCATCCTGACTGGTTGCATCACCGCCTGGTATGGCAACTGCTTGGCCTCCGACCGCAAGGCACTACAGAGAGTAGTGCGTACGGCCCAGTACATCACTGGGGCCAAGCTTCCTGCCATCCAGGACCTCTATACCAGGCGGTGTCAGAGGAAGGCCCTCAAAATTGTCAAAGACTCCAGCCACCCTAGTCATAGACTGTTCTCTCTGCTACCGCACGGCAAGCGGTACCGGAGTGCCAAGTCTAGGTCCAAAAGACTTTTCAACAGCTTCTACCCCCAAGCCATACGACTCCTGAACAGCTAATCATGGCTACCCGGACCATTTGCACTGCCCCCCCACCCCATCCTTTTTACGCTGCTGCTACTCTGTTAATTATTTATGCATAGTCACTTTAACTCTACCCACATGTACATATTACTTCAACTACCTCAACTAGCCGGTGCCCCCGCACATTGACTCTGCACCGGTTCCCCCCTGTATATATAGCCTCCCTACTGTTATTTTATTTTACTTCTGCTCTTTTTTTTCTCAACACTTTTTTTGTTAAAAATAAATGCACTGTTGGTTAAGGGCTGTAAGTAAGCATTTCACTGTAATGTCTGCACCTGTTGTATTAGGCGCATGTGACCAATACAATTTGATTTGATTTGATTTGAATGGCCTAGTCAAAGCACAGACCTCAATCCAATTGAGAATCTGTGGTATGACTTATAGATTGCTGTACACCAGCAGAACCCATCCAACTTGAAGCAGCTGGAGCAGTTTTGCCTTGAAGAATGGGCAAAAATCCCAGTGGCTAGATGTGCCAAGCTTATAGAGACATACCCCAAGAGACTTGCAGCTGTAATTGCTGCAAAAGGTGGCTCTACAAAGTATTGACTTTGGGGGGGGTGAATAGTTATGCACACTCAAGTTTTCTGTTTTCTTGTTTTATTTCTTGTTTGTTTCACAATAAAAAATATTTTGCATTTTCAAAGTGGTAGGCATGTTGTGTAAATAAAATGATACAAACCCCCAAAACATCAATTTTAATTCCAGGTTGTAAGGCAACAAAATAGGAAAAATGCCAAGGGGGGTGAATACTTTCGCAAGCCACTGTATGTGTGTTTCTCCAAACACTGCCTCTACAAAGCAGAATGCAAATAAAGACTTATGTCTGGAGTTATCAATCAGCTCATTGCAAAGTATGAAACTGGTGAAACTCTTTTTTAATGTGAATGTGTGAGTGTGTGTGTGGGTGGGTGGGGGGGGGGGGGGGGGGGGGAATGGATGTGTGTGTTTATATTGACAGTAGTGTGTGTTTACTGACTTGCACTCTCCTCTTGGATGTTCTCCTCCTTCTTCTTCTTATTATTCATGTTGCTGTCCACACTCTTCATGATCAGGGCTGAGCTCTTCTTACTGCCTTGGAGAGTCTCCCTCTCCCCCTCGTAACCCTGAGGTAGTTGAATACTCAGGTCACACACACTTTGCCAGGATTTTGCCAAGAGTGTGCAAAGCTGTCATCAAGGCAAAGCGTGGCTACTTTGAAGAATCTCAAATATAAAATATATGTTGATTTATTTAACACTTTTTTGGTTACTACATGATTCCATATGTGTTCTTTCATAGTTTTTATGTCTTCACAATTATTCTACAATGTAGAAAATAGTAAAAATAAAGAAAAACCCTGGAATGAGTAGGTGTGTCCAAACATTTGACTGGTACTGTACGTGCACACACAAACTGACTGCAGAAGTATAGTTCACATATACATTGGTGTACACACTGTGGCACACACACACACACAGACAGACACACACACCAAGGCCAAAAGGCCTCTATAACAGTACCTTGACATAGAACATCCTTTCGATGCGCCTGTCCTCTCTCTTCCTGGACAGCCAGCGCTCACACAGGAACAGGAAGACCTCCTCCGTATCCTCGTCAACCACCTCCACCTGGTCCAGGTACCAATCAGCACTCATCATGCTGTTGTCATGGCGAATCTTCATTCTAAACACCTGGCCCAGGTCCACCGCCTCAATGGTGAACTTATCCACCTGGAATAGAAGGCAGGGGTCATACACTAAGTGTACAAAATCTTATGGAGACCTGCTCATTCCATGACAGACTGACTAGGTGAATAAAGGTGAAAGCTATGAACCCTTATTGATGTCACTTGTTAAATCCGATTCAATCAGTGTAGATGAAGGGGAGGAGACAGGTTAAAGAAGGATTTTTAAACCTTGAGACAATTGAGACATGGATTGTGTATGTGTGCCATATGTGTGCCATTCAGAGGGTGAATGGGCAAGACAAAATATTTAAGTGCCTTTGAACGGGGTATAGTAGTATGTGTGAAATGTACCGGTTTGTGTCAAAAACTGCAACGCTGCTGGGTTTTTCACGCTCAACAGTTTCCCATGTGTATCAAGAATGGCCCACCACCCAAAGGACATCCAGCCAACTTGACACAACTGTGGGAAGCATTGGAGTCAACATGGGCCAGCATCCCTGTGGAACACTTTTGACACCGTGTAGAGTCCATGCCCCGACGAACTGAGGCTGTTCTGAGGGGGGAGGGGCAACTCAATATTAGGATATTTTGTGCAGTTGTGGTCAAAAGTTTTGAGAATGACACAAGTATTGGTCTTCATAAAGTTTGCTGCTTCAGTGTTATGAGATTTTTGTCAGATGTTACTATGGTATACTGAAGTATAATTACAAGCATTCCATAAGTGTCAAAGGATTTTATTGACAATTACATTAAAAGTTTATGCAAAGAGTCAATATTTGCAGTGTTGATTCTTCTTTTTCAAGACCTCTGCAATCTGCCCTGGCATGCTGTCAATTAACTTCTGGGCCACATCCTGACTGATGGCAGCCCATTCTTGCATAATCAATGCTTGGAGTTTGTCAGAATTTGTGGGTTTTTGTTTGTCCACCCGCCTCTTGAGGATCGACCACAAGTTCTCAATGGGATTAAGGTCTGGGGAGTTTCCTGGCCATGGACCAAAAATGTCGATGTTTTGTTCCCCGAGCCACTTAGTTATCACTTTTGCCTTATGTCAAGGTGCTCCATCATGCTGGAAAAGGCATTGGCCGTCACCAAACTGTTCTTGGATGGTTGGGAGAAGTTGCTCTCGGAGGATGTGTTGGTACCATTCTTTATTCATGGCTGTGTTCTTAGGCAAAATTGTGAGTGAGCCCACTCCCTTGGCTGAGAAGCAACCCCACACATGAATGGTCTCAGGATGCTTTACTGTTGGCATGACACAGGACTGATGGTAGCGCTCACCTTGTCTTCCCTGGACAAGGTGTTTTCCGGATGCCCCAAACAATCGGAAAGGGGATTCATCAGAGAAAATGACTTTACCCCAGTCCTCAGCAGTCCAATCCCTGTACCTTTTGCAGAATATCAGTCTGTTCCTGATGTTTTTCCTGGAGAGAAGTGGCTTCTTTGCTGCCCTTCTTGACACCAGGCCATCCTCCAAAAGTCTTCGCCTCACTGTGCGTGCAGATGCACTCACACCTGCCTGCTGCCATTCCTGAGCAAGCTCTGCACTGGTGGTTCCCCGATTCCTCAGCTGAATCAACTTTAGGAGACGGTCCAGACGCTTGCTGGACTTTCTTGGGCGCCCTGACGCCTTCTTCACAACAATTGAACCTCTCTCCTTGAAGTTCTTGATGATCCGATAAATGGTTAATTTAGGTGCAATCTTACTAGCAGCATTATCCTTGCCTGTGAAACCCTTTTTGTGCAAAGCAATGATGACGGCACGTGTTTCCTTGCAGGTAACCATGGTTAACAGAGGAAGAACAATGATTTCAAGCACCACCCTCCTTTTAAAGCTTCCAGTCTGTTATTCTAACTCAATCAGCATGACAGAGTGGTCTCCAGCCTTGTCCTCGTCAACACTCTCAGCTGTGTTAACGACAGAATCACTGACATGATGGCAGCTGGTCCTTTTGTGGCAGGGCTGAAATGCAGTGGAAATGTTTTTTGGGGATTAAGTTCATTTTCATGGCAAAGAGGGACTTTGCAATTAATTGCAATTCATCTGATCACTCTTCATGACATTCTGGAGTATATATACATCCAAGATGGCATAGCAGTGCGGTCGTGTTTTCTTTAGTGTCCTTATGTAAATAGCCTGTTTTTAGTTTTTTTGTCTTTTTCGTATATATTTCTCAATCTCACTTTCCATCCTTTAACTAAATATACTTTCCTGCAACCCGCCTCACCCAATGTGGAATGGATTCTGTTGTTTCTTCATAAATTTTTATCCAGAACCTCTGGCTGAAACTAGCCAGCTAGCCAGCTAACTAGCTACTTGCTATTAGCCACCGTTAGCGGTCTTCACCATTGTCCGTGGCCGTGGCCTGCACTACCTACCAGCCAGCTCTAGCCTGGACAATTGTCGGCCAGTCTGCACAGTCTGCACATCGCGCTATCGACCCTGAACATATCGGTTTTTCTGCCGGAATCACTGAACCTTTATCACCGGATTCATCGCTACTAGCTAGCTGCAACCAAATGGACGTTTGTGGTTGGCTAATCAGCCCTGAGTTAGCCTTGAGCCAGGCCCATCTCCTGGCTATCTACCTCTCTGTCAACCGGACGGGACCTCCTAGTGTTGACACGGAGCCCCGCCGATCCAACACGACTGGTCTGCCGACGAAATCGTCTGATGTGGTTACAACAGGCTTCCCGTTACAACGTCGACCACGAAGATCCATCTGCTAGCCCCGGCCCACTAGCACACGCTAGCCGTGGCCTCTTGCTCTCTAGTGCTATAGCAGCCCCCGAACTACCTCCGAACTATCCTATTGCTGTTCACCGGACCTTATGATAACTCAGCTATACAGCTGATGCCTGCTGGACTGTTCCTTTTTACGGTACCGCATCCTGTTTATGTTTAGCCTCAGCCCAAACTTTGTCGCCATTACCAGCTGTTGTCTTAGCTCTCTCGAATTACACCTGTGATTGCTTTATGCCTCTCTCCCATGTCAATATGCCTTTCTTATTGCTGTTTCGGTTATTTCTTATTGTACTATTTCACTGTAGATCCCCCAGCCCAGCTAAACCTGCCTTAGATAGCTCCTTTGTCCCACCCCCCATACACGCGGAGACCGACTCAATCGGTGCCTCCAGTGATGCTATCTGTTTTATCGTTACCCAACGCTTAGGTTTACCTCCACTGTACTCCTATCCTTCCATATCCTTTTCTGTACATAATGCCCTGAATCTATTCTACAACGCCCGGAAACCTGCCCCTTTTTTTCTCTGTACCCAACGCACTAGAAGACCAGTACTTAAAGCCTTTAGCCATATCCTTATTCTACTCCTCCTCTGTTCCTCTGGTGATGTAGAGGTTAACCCAGGCCCTGTAGCCCCCAGTATCACTCCTACTCCCCAGGCATTATCATTTGTTGACTTCTGTAATCGTAAAAGCCTTGGTTTCTTTCTATCGAAGCCTCCTCCCTAAGTTTGAGTTATTCACTGCGTTAGCACACTCCGCCAACCCTGATGTTCTAGCAGTGTCTGAATCCTGGCTTAGGAACGCCACCAAAAAATCAGAAATGTCCATCCCCAACTACAACATTTTCCGTCTCGATAGAACTGCCAAAGGGGGTGGGGTTGCAATCTACTGTAGAGATAGCCTGCAGAGCTCTATCGTACTATCCAGGTCTGTGCCCAAACAGTTTGAGCTTCTACTTCTAAAAATCCACCTTTCCAGAAATAAGTCTCTCACTGTTGCCGCTTGCTACAGACCCCCCTCAGCCCCGAGCTGTGCCCTGGACACCATATGTGAACTGATTGCCCCCCATCTATCCTCAGAGTTCGTACTGCTTGGTGACCTAAACTGGGATATGCTTAACACCCGGCCAACCTACAATCTAAACTAGATGCCCTCAATCTCACACAAATTATCAACGAACCTACCAGGTACAACCCTAAATCTGTAAACATGGGCACCCTCATAGATATCATCCTGACAAATGTACCCTCTAAATACACCTCCGCTGTCCTCAACCAGGATCTCAGTGATCACTGCCTTATTGCCTGCGTCCGTAATGGGTCTGCGATCAAACGACCACCCCTCATCACTGTCAAACGCTCCCTAAAACACTTTAGTGAGCAGGCCTTTCTAATTGACCTGGCCCGGGTATCCTGGATGGATATTGACCTCATTCCATCAGTAGAGGATGCCTGGTTGTTCTTTAAAAGTGCTTTCCTCTCAATCTTAAATAAGCATGCCCCATTCAAAAAATTCTGAACTAATAACAGATATAGCCCCTGGTTCTCCTCAGACTTGACTGCCCTTGACCAGCACACAAACATCCTGTGGCGTACTTCATTAGCATCGAACAGCCCCCGCGATATGCAACTTTTTAGGGAAGTCAGGAACCAATATACACAATCAGTTAGGAAAGCAAAGGCTAGCTTTTTCAAACAGAAATGTGCATCCTGTAGCACTAACTCCAAAAAGTTTTGGGACACTGTAAAGTCCATGGAAAATAAGAGCACCTCCTCCCAACTGCCCACTGCACTGAGGCTAGGAAACACTGTCACCACCGATAAATCTACAATAATCGAGAATTTCAACAAGCATTTTGCTACGGCTGGCCATGCTTTCCACCTGGCTACCACTACCCCGGCCACCAGCTCTGCACCCTCCGCTGCAACTTGCCCATGCCCCCCCCCGCTTCTCCTTCACAGCTGATGTTCTGAAAGAGCTGAAAAATCTGGACCCCTACAAATCAGCTGGGCTAGACAATCTGGACCCTTTCTTTCTAAAATTAGCCGCCGAAATTGTCGCAACCCCTATTACTAGCCTGTTCAACCTCTCTTTCGTAACATCTGAGATCCCCAGAGATTGGAAAGCTGCAGCAGTCATCCCCCTCTTCAAAGGGGGTGACACTCTAGATCCAAACTGTTATAGACCTATATCCATCCTGCCCTGCCTTTCGAAAGTATTTGAAAGCCAAGTTAACAAACAGATCACCGACCATTTCGAATCCCACCGTACCTTCTCCGCTATGCAATCTGGTTTCCGAGCTGGTCATGGGTGCACCTCAGCCACGCTCAAGGTCCTAAACGATATTATAAACGCGATCGATAAAAGACAGTACTGCGCAGCCGTCTTCATCGACCTGGCCAAGGCTTTCGACTCTGTCAACCACCGCATTCTTATTGGCAGACTAAATAGCCTTGGTTTCTCTAATGACTGCCTCGCCTGGTTCACCAACTACTTCTCAGATAGAGTTCAATGTGTCAAATTGGAGGGCCTGTTGTCTGGACCTCTGGCCGTCTCTATGGGGGTGCCACAGGGTTCAATTCTCGGGCCGACTCTATTCTCTGTGTATATCAATGATGTCGCTCTTGCTGCTGGTGACGCTCGGATCCACCTCTATGCGGACAACACCATTTTGTATACATCTGGCCCTTCATTGGACACTGTGTTAACAAACCTCCAAACGAGCTTCAACGCCATACAACACTCCTTCCGTAGCCTCCAACTGCTCTTAAACACTAGTAAAACTAAATGCATGCTCTTCAACCGAACGCTGCTTGCACCTGCCCACCCGACTAGAATCACTACTCTCGGCGGGTCTGACCTAAAGTATGTGGACAACTACAAATACCTAGGTGTCCGGTTAGACTGTAAACTCTCCTTCCAGACTCACATTAAGCATCTCCAATCAAAAGTTAGATCTAGAATTGGCTTCCTATTTTGCAACAAAGCCTCCTTCACTCATGCTGCCAAACATGCCCTTGTAAAACTGACTATCCTACCGATCCTTGACTTCGGCGATGTCATTTACAAAATAGCCTCCAACACTCTACTCAGCAAATTGGATGTAGTCTATCACAGTGCCATCCGTTTTGTCACCAAAGCCCCATATACTACCCACCATTGTGACCTGTAAGCTCTTGTTGGCTGGCCCTCACTACATATTCGTCGCCAAACCCATTGGCTCCAGGTCATCTATAAATCACTGCTAGGCAAATCCCTGTCTTATCTTAGCTCACTGGTCACCATAGCAACACCCACCCGTAGTCTGCGCTCCAGCAGGTATATCTCACTGGTCATCCCCAAAGCCAACACCTCCTTTGGCCGCCATTCCTTCCAGTTCTCTGCTGCCAATGACTGGAACGAACTGCAAAAATCTCTGAAGCTAGCGACTCTTATCTCCCTCACTAACTTTAAGTGTCAGTTGTCAGAGCAGCTTACGGATCACTGCACCTGTACACAGCCTTTCTGAAATTAGCCCACCCAACTACCTCATCCCCATATTGTTATTTATTTTGCACCCCAGTATCTCTATTTGCACATCATCTTTTGCACACCTATCATTCCAGTGTTAATAAGAAATTGTAACTATTTTGCACTATGGCCTATTTATTGCCTTACCTCCATAACTTACTACATTCGCACACACTGTATATATATATATATATATTGCCATCATCAAAATTGAGGCAGCAGACTTTGTGAAAATTAGTATTTGTGTCACTCTCAAAACTTTTGACCATGACAGTGTATATTGCCTTAATATTATTGTAAAATGTTATGCTGTGATGCAAAAGCCAATAAACATACTTGATGTACAAATAATACACATGAATGACAGAAAGGCCTAGTCAGGGATACGTAGTCAGGGATACGTAGTCAGGGATACGTAGTCAGGGATACAATATGTAGTCAGGGATACGGTGGAGTCTGTGTTCTGTTTCTTACCGCTCCTCTCTCAAACTTGTTGCCGTTGGTCTCAGACTTGCTGAGTTTACGCTCGCCGGTGTCTCCCAGGTCTCCGTAGATGGTCAGGAAGACGTTGGCATCAGTGCCTGCATCGTAAACATCGCCCGTCATCACAGACACTTTGTAAGTGTGAGCTACAGGCAGAGATGGGCACAGATAACAGATAAGAAAACACAGACAGACAACCCACAGACGGAAGTCATAACAATGGACTGAAGTGTTCAAATGGGAACAAATTGCCGGCACTCTGCGTGACTGCAGCGGAGAAAGATCCAATTTAAAGCAGAAAACTGCCTGGCAGTCAAAGAGTCTGACAAACAAAGAGGTGCATTCTGCTGTAATGTCCAGCCTCCAGTGTGTATATGTGCGTGTACTCTCCACTGCATCTTCCACCTTAGTGTGTGTGCGTGTGTGTATGTATGTGTTTTTGTTTGCGCCAGCTGGTGTGTTTATGCGAGATTGTGTGTGCTTAGGCCGAAATGTGTGTGTGTTAGCACGTGTTTGCATATGTCTGTGTGTACGTACTCTCCAGTGCATCTTCCACCTCAATCTCGCTGACTTTCAGGGTACCATCTCGTAGTAGTTTCTCCGTTATGATGTCAGAAGGTACTAACTCTCTCACTGTTTCTCCGTCATCCTCTGACCTGGCCAGCCAGCGCTCACATGGGAAGATAATGGTCTCCGACCCCTAGAGAAAGGCAGAGCAGCAGTGTGTGACTGAATACACTCCAGGTCTCTCCATGAGGAGAAGAGCACCACCTTGTGACTAAAAATTGTATTGTCTTTATATATAATAGTGAAGACCGGTGTAGTATTACCCTGCCCCTAGACACTGGTCTAAGATCATTTTTTTGCAAATGTTTACTTAATGGTTGAGGTTAGGATTTGGGGAGGGTAAGCGGATTCTAGATCTGTAACTGAGTAACAGAGTAGCCTTTCTCCTGTGTACCTTCCCCTTCCTCAGCAGTCGTCTGATCTCCACTCTGTCCAGGTGCCAGCCTCCGTTTATCCCTCTGTTGTCATGACCAATACGGATCTTCTCTATGACATCACCCACATCCTCCAACTCCACAGTGTTACAGAAACATCACCCTCATCATCATCATCGTCATGAGGAACATCTTCATCACCCACATCGTCATCATCATCATCATGAGGAACATTCTCATCATCCACATCATCATCATCACAATGATCCTCATCATCCTCATTCCAGAATAATATTTTCCCTACACAGCTGTCTGCTCTCTACATTGTCTTATAGGTGACTACTGTCTGGTCGTACCTCAACGATGAACATGTCCTCAGCTCCCCTCTCAAAGTACATGGTCCTCTCCCTCTTGTTGACACAGAGAGACCTCTGCTGGGTGCACACCCCGTCTCGGCCGTAGAGCACGATGAACACGTCTGCGTCTGTACCCGCTGCAAACAGGTCACTGGTGAAAGTCTTGATCTCATAGGGCACAACTGTGACAGAGGGAAAACAAGGGTTAGGTGTATGATATGAGTGAAATGGGGGGGGGGGGGGGGGGGGGGGTTGGGAGCTTGTATAACAGTGTTCATTTGCTGTCCCCTCAAAATAACTCAACACACAGCCATTAATGTCTAAACCGCTGGCAACAAAAGTGAGTACACCCCTAAATGAAAATGTCCAAATTGGGCTCAATTAGCCATTTTCCCTCCCCGGTGTCATGTGACATTGCTCTCACACTCCCTCATACTGGTCACTGGAAGTTCAACATGGCACCTCATGGCAAAGAACTCTCTGAGGATCTGAAAAAAATAATTGTTGCTCTACATAAAGATGGCCTGGGCTATAAGAAGATTGCCAAGACCCTGAAACTGAGCTGCAACACGGTGGCCAAGACCATACAGTGGTTTAACAGGACAGGTTCCACTCAGAACAGGCCTCGCCATGGTTGACCAAAGAAGTTGAGTGCATGTGCTCAGCGTCATATCCAGAGGTTGTCTTTGGGAAATAGACATATGAGTGCTGCCAGCATTGCTGCAGAGGTTGAAGGGGTGGGGGGTCAGCCTGTCAGTGCTCAGACCATACGCCGCACACTGCATCAAATTGGTCTGCATGGCTGTCGTCCCAGAAGGAAGCCTCTTCTAAAGATGATGCACAAGAAAGCCCGCAAACAGTTTGCTGAAGACAAGTAGACTAAGGACATGGATTACTCGAACCATGTCCTATGGTCTGATGAGACCAAGATAAACTTATTTGGTTCAGATGGTGTCAAGCGTGTGTGGCGGCAACCAGGTGAGGAGTACAAAGACAAGTGTGTCTTGCCTACAGTCAAGCATGGTGGTGGGAGTGTCATGGTCTGGGGCTACATGAGTGCTGCTGGCACTGGGGAGCTACAGTTCATTGAGGGAACCATGAATGCCAACATGTACTGTGACATACTGAAGCAGAGCATGATCCCCTCCCTTCGGAGACTAGGCCGCAGGGCAGTATTCCAACATGATAACGACCCCAAACACACCTCCAAGACGACCACTGCCTTGCTAAAGAAGCTGAGGGTAAAGGTGATGGACTGGCCAAGCATATCTCCAGACCTAAACCCTATTGAGCATCTGTGGGGCATCCTCAAACGGATGGTGGAGGACTGCAAGGTCTCTAACATCCACCAGCTCTGTGATGTCGTCATGGAGGAGTGGAAGAGGACTCCAGTGGCGACCTGTTAAACTCTGGTGAACTATATTCCCATGAGGGTTAAGGCAGTGCTGGAAAATGATGGTGGCCACACAAAATATTGACACTTTGGGCCCAATTTGGACATTTTCACTTAGGGGTGTACTCACTTTTGTTGCCAGCGGTTTAGACATTAATGGCTGTGTGTTGTGTTATTTTGAGGGGACAGCAAATTTACACTGTTATACAAGCTGTACACTCACTACTTTACATTGTAGCAAAGTGTCATTTCTTCAGTGTTGTCACATGAAAATATATACTCATATTTACAAAAATGTGAGGGGTGTACTCACTTTTATGAGACACTGTATATATATACAGTTGAAGTCGTAAGTTTACATACACCTTAACCAAATACATTTAAACTCAGTTTTTCACAATTCCTGACATTTAATCCTAGTAAATATTCCCTGTCTTAGGTCAGTTAGGATCACCACTTTATTTTAAGAATGTGAAATGTCAGAATAATAGGAGAGAGAACAATTTATTTCAGCTTTTATTTCTTTCATCACATTCCCAGTGGGTCAGAAGTTTACATACACTCAATTAGTATTTGGTAGCATTGCCTTTAAATTGTTTAACTTTAGTCAACCGTTTTGGGTAGCCTTCCACAAGCTTCCCACAATAAGTTGGGTGAATTTTGGCCCATTCCTCCTGACAGAGCTGTTGTAACTGAATCAGGTTTGTAGGCCTCCTTGCTCGCACACGCTTTTTCAGTTCTGCCCACACATTTTCTATATGATCGAGGTCAGGGTTTTGTGATGGCCACTCCAATACTTTGATTTTGTTGTCCTTAAGCCATTTTGCCACAACTTTGGAAGTATGCTTGGGGTCATTGTCCATTTGGAAGACCCATTTGCGACCAAGCTTTAACTTCCTGACTAATGTCATGAGATGTTGCTTCAATATATCCACATAATTTTCCTTCCTCATGATGCCATCTATTTTGTGAAGTGCACCAGTCCCTCCTGCAGCAAAGCACCCCCACAGCATGATGCTGCCACCCCCGTGCTTCACGGTTGGGATGGTGTTCTTCGGCTTGCAAGCCTACCCCTTTTTCCTCAAAACATAACGATGGTCATTATGGCCAAACAGTTCCATTTTTTTTTCATCAGACCAGAGGACATTTCTCCAAAAAGTACAATCTTTGTCCCCATGTGCAGCTGCAAACCGTAGTCTGTCTTTTTTATGGTGGTTTTGGAGCAGTGGCTTCTTCCTTGCTGAGCGGCCTTTCAGGTTATGTCGATATAGGACTCGTTTTACTGTGGATATAGATACTTTGTACCTGTTTCCTCCAGCATCTTCACAAGGTCCTTTGCTGTTGTTCTGGGATTGATTTGCACTTTTCGCACCAATGTACGTTCATCTCTAGGAGACAGAACGCGTCTCCTTCCTGAGCGGTATGACGGCTGCGTGGTCCCATGGTGTTTATACTTGCGTACTATTGTTTGTACAGATGAATGTGGTACCTTCAGGCGTTTGGAAATTGCTCCCAAGGATGAACCAGACTTGTGGAGGTCTACAATTTTTTTTCTGAGGTCTTGGCTGATTTCTTTTGATTTTCCTATGATGTCAAGCAAAGAGGCACTGAGTTTGAAAGTAGGCCATGAAATACATCCACAGGTACACCTCCAATTGACTCAAATGATGTCAATTAGCCTATCAGAAGCTTCTAAAGCCATGACATAATTTCTGGAATTTTCCAAGCTGTTTAAAGGCACAGTCAACTTAATGTCTGTAAACTTCTGACCCACTGGAATTGTGATACAGTGAATTATAAGTGAAATAATCTGTCTGTAAACAATTGTTGGAAAAATTACTTGTGTCATGCACAAAGTAGATGTCCTAACCGACTTGCCAAAACTATAGTTTGTTAACAAGAAATTTGTGGAGTGGTTGAAAAACGAGTTTTAATGACTCCAACCTAAGTGTATGTAAACTTCCGACTTCAACTGTATATATATATACACTGCTCAAAAAAATAAAGGGAACACTTAAACAACACAATGTAACTCCAAGTCAATCACACTTCTGTGAAATCAAACTGTCCACTTAGGAAGCAACACTGATTGACAATACATTTCACATGCTGTTGTGCAAATGGAATAGACAACAGGTGGAAATTATAGGCAATTAGCAAGTCACCCCCAATAAAGGACTGGTTTTGCAGGTGGTGACCACAGACCACTTCTCAGTTCCTATGCTTCCTGGCTGATGTTTTGGTCACTTTTGAATGCTGGCGGTGCTTTCACTCTAGTGGTAGCATGAGACGGAGTCTACAACCCACACAAGTGGCTCAGGTAGTGCAGCTCATCCAGGATGGCACATCAATGCGAGCTGTGGCAAGAAGGTTTACTGTGTCTGTCAGCGTAGTGTCCAGAGCATGGAGGCGCTACCAGGAGACAGGCCAGTACATCAGGAGACGTGGAGGAGGCCGTAGGAGGGCAACAACCCAGCAGCAGGACTGCTACCTCCGCCTTTGTGCAAGGAGGAGCAGGAGGAGCACTGCCAGAGCCCTGCAAAATGACCTCCAGCAGGCCACAAATGTGCATGTGTCTGCTCAAACGGTCAGAAACAGACTCCATGAGGGGGGTATGAGGGCCCGACATCCACAGGTGTGGGTTGTGTTTACAGCCCAACACCGTGCAGGTCGTTTGGCATTTGCCAGAGAACACCAAGATTGGCAAATTCGCCACTGGCGCCCTATGCTCTTCACAGATGAAAGCAGGTTCACACTGAGCACGTGACAGACGTGACAGAGTCTGGAGACGCCGTGAAGAACGTTCTGCTGCCTGCAACATCCTCCAGCATGACCGGTTTGGCGGTGGGTCAGTCATGGTGTGGGGTGGCATTTCTTTGGGGGGGCCGCACAGCCCTCCATGTGCTCGCCAGAGGTAGCCTGACTGCCATTAGGTACCGAGATGAGATCCTCAGACCCCTTGTGAGACCATATGCTGGTGCGGTTGGCCCTGAATCCAATTGAGCACATCTGGGACATCATGTCTCGCTCCATCCACCAACGCCACGTTGCACCACAGACTGTCCAGGATTTGGCGGATGCTTTAGTCCAGGTCTGGGAGGAGATCCCTCAGGAGACCATCCGCCACCTAACCAGCAGCATGCCCAGGCGTTGTCGGGAGGTCATACAGGCACGTGGAGGCCACACACACTACTGAGCCTCATTTTGACTTGTTTTAAGGACATTACATCAAAGTTGGATCAGCCTGTAGTGTGGTTTTCCACTTTAATTTTGAGGGTGACTCCAAATCCAGACCTCCATGGGTTGATACATTTGATTTCCATTGATCATTTGTGTGTGATTTTGTTGTCAGCACATTCAACTATGTAAAGAAAAAAGTATTTAATAAGATTATGTCATTCATTCAGATCTAGGATGTGTTATTTTAGTGTTCCCTTTATTTTTTTGAGCAGTGTATACACACAGTACCAGTCAACTTTGGACACACCTATTAATTCAAGGGTTTTTCTTAATTTTTACTATTTTCTACATTGTAGAAGAATAGTGAAGACATCAAAACTATGAAATAACACATCTGGAATCATGTAGTAACCAAAAAAGTGTTAAAAAATCAAAATATATTTTATATTTGAGATTCTTCAAATAGCCACCCTTTGCCTTGATGACAGCTTTGTACACTCTTGGCATTCTCTCAACCAGCTTCACCTGGAATGCTTTTCCAACAGTCTTGAAGGAGTTCCCACATATGCTGAGCACTTGTTGACTGCTTTTACTTCACTCTGCGGTCTGACTCATCCCAAAGCATCTCAATTGGGTTGAGATCGGGTGATTGTGGAGGCCAGGTCATCTGATGCAGCACTCCATCACTCTCCTTGGTAAAATAGCGCTTACACAGCCTGGAGGTGTGTTGGGTCATTGTCCTGTTGAAAAACAAATGATTGTCCCACTAAACCCAAACCAGATGGGATGGCGAATCGCTGCAGAATGCTGTGGTAGCCATGCTGGTTACGTGTGCCTTGAATTCTAAATAAATCACAGACAGTGTCACCAGCAAAGCACCCCCACACCATAACACCTCTTCCTCCATGCTTTACGTTGGGAAATACACATGTGGACATCATCCGTTCACCCACACTGCGTCTCACAAAGACACAGCGGTTGGATCCAAAAATCTCAAATTTGGACTCCAGACCAAAGGACAGATTTCTACCGGTCTAATGTCCATTGCTCGTGTTTCTTGGCCCAATCAAGTCTCTTCTTATTATTGGTGTCCTTTAGTAGTGGTTTCTTTGCAGCAATTCACGCAGTCTCCTCTGAACAGTTGATGTTGAGATGTGTCTGTTACTTGAACTCTGTGAAGCATCTATTTGGGCTGCAATTTCTGAGGCTGGTAACTCTAATGAACTTATCCTCTGCAGCAGAGGGAACTCTGGGTCTTCCTTTCCTGTGGCGGTCTTCATGAGAGCCAGTTTCATCATAGTGCTTGATGGTTTTTGCGACTGCACTTGAAGAAACGTTCTTTACATTTTCCGGATTGACTGACCTTCATGTCTTAAAGTAATGATGGACTGTCTTTTCTCTTTGCTTACTTGAGCTGTTCTTGCCATAATATGGACTTGGTCTTTTACCAAATAGGGCTATCTTCTGTATACCCCCCCCCCACCCACCTTATCACAACACAACTGATTGGCTCAAACGCATTAAGAAGAACACCTGTTAATTGAAATGCTATCCAGGTGACTACCTCATGAATCTCATTGAGGTAGTCACCTGAAAAGAAGGTTGACGACATCCGATCCTCGTTTGTTAAGTCTAATGACACTGCTGGTCCTGCTCACACTGCCCTACCCTATGCTTTGACTTCTTTCTCCCCTCTCTCTCCAGATAAAATCCTGCGACTTGTGACTGCAGGCCGCCCAACAACCTGCCCGCTTGACCCCATCCCCTCCTCCCTTCTCCAGACCATCTCCGGTGACCTTCTCCCCTACCTCACCTCGCTGATCAACTCATCCTTGACCGCTGGCCATGTCCCTTCCGTCTTCAAGAGAGCGAGAGTTGCTCCCCTTCTCAAAAAACCAACACTCGACCCCACTGATGTCAACAACTACAGACCAGTATCCCTTCTTTCTTTTCTTTCCAAAACTATTGAGCGTGCCGTCTTTAGCCAACTCTCTTGCTATCTCTCTCAGAATGACCTTCTTGATCCAAACCAATCAGGTTTCAGGACTGGTCATTCAACTGAGACTGCTCTTCTCTGTGTCACGGAGACTCTCCGCACTGCTAAAGCTAACTCTCTCTCCTCTGCTCTTGTCCTTCTAGACCTGTCTGCTGCCTTTGATACTGTGAACCATCAGATCCTCCTCTCCACCCTCTCCGAGCTGGGCATCTCCGGCGCGGCTCACTCCTGGATTGCGTCCTACCTGACCGGCCGCTCCTACCAAGTGGCGTGGCGAGAAGCTGTCTCCGCACCACGTGCTCTCACCACTGGTGTCCCCCAGGGCTCAGTTCTAGGCCCTCTCCTTTTCTCCCTATACACCAAGTCACTTGGCTCTGTCATATCCTCACATGGCCTTTCCTATCATTGCTACGCTGACGATACACAACTAATCTTCTCCTTTCCCCCTTCTGATAACCAGGTGGCGAATCGCATCTCTGCATGTCTGGCAGACATATCAGTATGGATGACGGATCACCACCTCAAGCTGAACCCTGGCAAGACGGAGCTGCTCTTCCTCCCGGGGAAGGACTGCCCGTTCCATGATCTCGCCATCACGGTTGACAACTCCGCTGTGTCCTCCTCCCAGAGTGCGAAGAGCCTAGGCGTGACCCTGGACAACACCCTGTCGTTCTCCGCCAACATCAAGGCGGTGACCCGCTCCTGCAGGTTCATGCTCTACAACATTCGGAGAGTACGACCCTGCCTTACACAGGAAGCGGCACAGGTCCTAATCCAGGCACTTGTCATCTCCCGTCTGGACTACTGCAACTCGCTGTTGGCTGGCCTCCCTGCCTGTGCCATTAAACCCCTACAACTCATCCAGAATGCCGCAGCCCGTCTGGTGTTCAACCTTCCCAAGTTCTCTCACGTCATCCCCCTCCTCCGCACACTCCACTGGCTTCCAGTTGAAGCTCGCATCCGCTACAAGACCATGGTGCTTGCCTATGGAGCAGTGAGGGGAACGGCACCTCTGTACCTTCAGGCTCTGATCAGTCCCTACACCCAAACGAGGGCATTGCGTTCATCCACCTCTGGCCTGCTGGCTCCCCTTCCTCTGCGGAAGCATAGCTCCCGCTCAGCCCAGTCAAAACTGTTCGCTGCTCTGGCACCCCAATGGTGGAACAAGCTCCCTCACGACGCCAGGACAGCGGAGTCACTCACCACCTTCCGGAGACATTTGAAACCCCACCTCTTTAAGGAATACCTGGGATAGGATAAAGTAATCCTTCTAACCCCCCCCCCCCCCCCCCCAAATTGTAAAGTGGTTATCCCACTGGCTATAGGGTGAACGCACCAATTTGTGAGTCGCTCTGGCTAAGAGCGTCTGCTAAATGACGTTAATGTGCCCTTGAGCAAGGCACTTAACCCTAATTGCTCCTGTAAGTCGCTCTGGATAAGAGCGTCTGCTAAATGACTAAAATGTAAATGTAATTGAGAGAATGCCAAGAGTGTGCAAAGCTATCATCAAGGCAAAGGGTGGCTATTTGAAGAATCTCCAATATTTTTTAAAATACTGTTTTGGTTACTACATGATTCCATATGTGTTATTTCATAGTTTTGATGTCTTCACTATTATTCTACAATGTAAAAATAAAGAACAACCCTGGAATGAGTAGGTGTGTCCAAACCTTTGACTGGTACTGTATATATATATATATATATATAATTATTGTATAGACATACTGTATAGTGAGCAATATGTTTGGAACATCAAATTGCAATACAAATCGCGGTATCGAATCGCAATACTTCTAGAATTGTGAGAATGGCAATACACCTAAGTATCGTGATAATATCGTATCGTGAGGTCCCTGGAATTTCCCAGCCCTATATGGCATGGTATGGTAGTATAGGGTCCTGTAAGATATGGGTTATCTACAATAAGCACAGGGTGCATTAGGCTGGCTCTTGGTATGCCAGGTAAGGCCTTATATGGTATGATATAAGATAGTAACACTGTGTAGGGTAGTGGTATGCTAGTAGGCTATAACATGGGTTATCGAAGTATTTTAAGCTGCAGGTTGGTTCTTACATGGTGTGTAGAGCTCAGTCTGGAGGTCTGCAGGGAAGAGGTCCCTGACGATGGCCCCGTCGTCCTCTCCCTTGTCCAGCCAGCGACCACAGGGGAACCTCAGCCTCTGGCCCAAGGAGGGGGCATCCACCTCCACCCAGTCCAGGAACCAGCCCGATGCCGCCCCTGCACAGGCATAACACATTATCACTGGAAGTGTGTGTGTGTGTGTGTACATAATGTGTGTAATCACATATCATATATATGTATGAGCTTGTTTAACCTGAGTTGTCATGCCCTATGCGTATTTTCTTCAGTGTTCCAATATCCACAGCTTCCACTGTAAACTCATCGATCATGGCCTGCTCAAACTTATTCTTATGGAACTTGGATGCTTTCACCATTATGATGCCTGTGAAAACACACAGCAGTACATATCATAGTTAGTAGTATATGCAAATACAGACGCTCAAAGACACTAACATGTATATCATCTATCTCAGTGTCTGTAAAGCATTACCTGTATCATCCTTTGTGCCGTACAGGATGGCAAACACATTGGCATCAGTGCCTGCATACTTCTTGTCTCCAGTCTTTACCCTCATTGTGTAGGTGGTGGACATGGCTGACAGACATTTCAACCAAGTCAGATTACAATGTATTCACGACAATGCATCGTTATTATTCAGTCAAATCTAATGTTATATTGTATACCTAGTGATCAATGAAATCTGGGCAACACATTTTCCAGAGAGAATAGAACATTTGTACTTTTGTATTCATTAAGGATCCCCATTAGCTGCTGTCTTGGCAGCAGCTACTCTTCCTGGGGTCCAGCAACATTAAGGCAATTATATACAATTTAAAATATTACATGACATCACATTTAATAACACTTTTCATAACACATTAAGTGTGTGCCCTCAGGCCACTACTCAACTATCACATATCTACAATTGTCACGCCCTGACTCTGGGGACTCTTATTTGTTGAGTCAGGGTATGTATTTTCATTGTGGTGTATTGTCTATGTTGTATATTCTAGTATGTGTATTTCTATGTTGGCCGGTGTGGTTCCCAATCAGAGGCAGCTGTCGCTCGTTGTCTCTGATTGGGGACCATACTTAGGCACTAGTGGGTTGTGGGATCTTTTTCCTGTATAAGGTTTGTTGTGTTACCTTAGGACTTCACGTGTCGTTAGTTTATTGTTTTGTCGTGTGTTTATTCGTGTAATAAACATGTTTGCATATCACACTGCGCCTTGGTCTGACCCGTTCATCAACGAACGTGACAACAATACAAAATCCATGTGTATGTGTGTATAGAGTGCATGTCTTATCATGTGTATGTGTAAGCGTACAGCACAACATACAAAAATAATTGTTCTGAAAATAACGGGAGCAAACTCAACACAAGAGCAAACAATTAGCAATTAGCCTCCGGTGTGTGTCTGTGTCTCACCCTTCTGCTCCAGGCCGAGTGTTGCACTGGAGTCTTCCTCGTCGTCATCATCATCATCATCATCATCATCATTACCCTTCTTCATAAAGGCCTCGTCCACAGGGACCAGCTCCCTGGCAATCTGTCCGTCATCCTCATCGATGGCCAGCCACCGTTTACATGGGAAGTAGTACCTAGAACACTAGCAGGTCAGGCTTCAAGGCTCTGTCTAACTGTCTATCTGTCTGTCTGTCTGTCTGTCTGTGACTTGATAATAATAATATTATTGTGTAATCCTGTGCCTGCCCCCCCCTTACGTGGTGTCGTCTTTGTTGTCTACTATCTCCACCCTGTCCAGGAACCAGGCCGCATGAGGCTGGCTGTTGTCGTGACGAATCCTCAGCTTCTTCAGAATGCCCAGATCGATGGCCGGAATGGAGAACACGTCCTCCTGAACCCCACAGTAAAACCATGGGAAAGGTCAGCGGTAAAAGGCATGAATAAAATGTTAATAAAAGGTTCCTGTAGCCTGGAACATCTTTTTCAATGATCAATAGTTGTTCAATGCTTTAATTTATTGTATCACGCACAAAGGTCAGAGGTCAAACAGCTAGGTCAATGGGAGAGAGGTCGTAGTTCAACAGTCACCCGGATATTATTGACATCATCATCATATTGGCAGATTGCTTCCTCACCTGCCCCTTCTCAAATTTGTTGAGGTTGTTGGACTTTCTGAGTTTCCGCTCGCCCGTGTCACCGATCTCTCCATAGATGTTGATGTACACGTTGGCATCGGTTCCTGCTCCCCACATGGGGCCAGTAAACACATGGACCTCATAGGAGTTCTCTGTGGATCATCCAGATTCACAAATTCACTCATTACATAATCCATGACCATACAATAATTACAACTATTCACTCCCCTTCGGCCTTATTTTTGTTGTATTGTCGAGAAGGAACCTGCAAGTAAGCATTTCGTTGGACGATGTATACCAGTCGTACATACGACTAATAAAACTTGAAACTTGAATCCTACCCTCCAGGTCTCCGGGGTCCTCGGGGAGGAGCTCCACCACGATCTCCCCGTCCTGCTCGTCGCGGGCCAGCCAGCGATGACAGGGGAACGTCACGCTCTCCACCACCTCCTGGAGCTCCGTCACATACTCCTCCTCCTCCTCATCCTCCTCTTTCTTCTTCTTTTTATTTTTCTTCTTGTCCTTCTTCTCATCTTTCGGCTTGTCCTTCACCACTTCCCTTTGCACCATGGCCATGGTGAGCCGTTTGATGTCCACCGTCTCAAGGAACCACCCGTCGCCCACGCCCGAACCGTCGTGCCCGATGCGGATCTTGAATAATTTGCCAACGTTCAGCGCCTCGATCTGGGGGGTGAGGGACAGGAATACAGGTCAATGGTGGTTATTTTTTTTATTTGATTTGGCGACAATTGTGACAGCTAGTCTTACTGGGGTCTGACATATAACGAAAAATACATTACAGACAAAAGACTTCACAATTGACATACACTACCGGTCAAACGTTTTACAACACCTACTCATTCAAGGGTTTTTCTTTATTTTTACTATTTTCTACATTGTAGAATAATAGTGAAGACATCAAAACTATGAAATAACACATCTGGAATCATGTAGTAACCAAAAAAGTGTTAAAAAATCAAAATATATTTTATATTTGAGATTCTTCAAATAGCCACCCTTTGCCTTGATGACAGCTTTGTACACTCTTGGCATTATCTCAACCAGCTTCACCTGGAATGCTTTTCCAACAGTCTTGAAGGAGTTCCCACATTAACTGAGCACTTGTTGGCTGCTTTTCCTTCACCCTGCGGTCCGACTCAACCCTAAGCATCTAAACAGGGCGGCAGGTAGCTTAGTGGGTAAGAGCGTTGTGCCAGTAACTGAAAGGTCGCTGGTTCTAATCCCCGAGCCAACTAGGTGAAAAATCTGTCGATGTGCCCTTGAGCAAGGCACTTAACCCTAATTGCTCCTGTAAGTCGCTCTGGATAAGAGCGTCTGCTAAAAATATATATATATATATATATATATATAAATTGGCATTATCTCAACCAGCTTCATGAGGTAGTCACCTGGAATGCATTTCAATTACCAGGTGTGCCTTCTTAAAAGTTCATTTGTGGAATTTCTTTCCTTCTTAATGCATTTGAGCCAATCAGTTGTGTTGTGACAAGGTGGGGGGGGGGGGGGTATACAGAAGATAGCCCTATTTGGTAAAAGACCATATTACGGCAAGAACAGCTCAAATAAGCAAAGAGAAATGACAATGCATCATTACTTTAAGACATGAAGGTCAGTCAATACGGAACATTTCAATAACTTTTAAAGTTTCTTAAAGTGCAGTCGCAAAAACCATCAAGCTCTATGATGAAACTGCCTCTCAAGAGGACCGCCACAGGAATGGAAGACCCAGAGTTACCTCTGCTGCAGAGGATAAGTTCATTAGAGTTACCAGCCTCAGAAATTGCAGCCCAAATAAATGCTTCACAGAGTTCAAGTAACAGGCACATCTCAACATCAACTGTTCAGAGGAGACTGTGTGAATCAGGCCTTTATTTTGCTGCAAAGAAACCACTACTAAAGGACACCAATAAGAAGAAGAGACTTGCTTGGGCCAAGAAACACGAGCAATGGACATTAGACTGGTGGAAATCTGTCCTTTGGTCTGGAGTCCAAATTGGAGATTCCTTGTTCCAACCGCTGTGTCTTGTGAGACGCGGTGTGGGTGAACGGATGATCTCCGCATGTGTATTTCTCACTGTAAAGCATGGAGGAGGAGATGTGATGGTGTGGGGGTGCTTTGCTGGTGACACTGTCTGTGATTTATTTAGAATTCACACTTAACCAGCATGGCTACCACAGCATTCTGCAGCGATTCGCCATCCCATCTGGTTTGGGCTTAGTGGGACTATCATTTGTTTTTCAACAGGACAATGACCCAACACACCTCCAGGCTGTGTAAGTGCTATTTAACCAAGAAGGAGAGTGTTGGAGTGCTGCATCAGTTGACCTGGCCTCCACAATCCCCCGACCTCAACCAAATTGAGATGGTTTGGGATGAGTCGGACCGCAGAGTGAAGGAAAAGCAGCCAACAAGTGCTCAGCATATGTGGGAACTCCTTCAAGACTGTTGGAAAAGCATTCCAGGTGAAGCTGGTTGAGAGAATGCCAAGAGTGTTCAAAGCTGTCAAGGCAAAGGGTGGCTATTTGAAGAATCTCGAATATAGAATATATTTTCATTGGTTTAACACTTTTTTGGTTACTACATGATTCCAGATGCATAAAGAAGGAAAGAAATTCCACAAATGAACTTTTAAGAAGGCACACCTGGTAATTGAAATGCATTCCAGGTGACTACCTCATGAAGCTGGTTGAGAGAATGCCAATTGAGATGCTTAGGGATGAGTCGGACCGCAGAGTGAAGGAAAAGCAGCCAACAAGTGCTCAGTTAATGTGGGAACTCCTTCAAGACTGTTGGAAAAGTATTCCAGGTGAAGCTGGTTGAGAGAATGCCAAGAGTGTACAAAGCTGTCATCAAGGCAAAGGGTGGCTATTTGAAGAATCTCAAATATAAAATATATTTTGATTTGTTTAACACTTTTTTGGTTACTACATGATTCCAGATGTGTTATTTCATAGTTTTGATGTCTTCACTATTCTTCTACAATGTAGAAAATAGTTAAAATAAAGAAAAACTCTTGAATGAGTAGGTGTTCTAAAACTTTTTTACATTTAGTGTGTGTGCATCTATCAGTTACACATACATGTCAGTACATACACACAACAAGTAGGTCACATGGGCAGAGGAGTTGTGCCGTGAGGTGTTGCTTTATTTGTTTTTTGAACCAAGTTTGCTGTTCACATATATAAGATGGAAGGGAGTTCCATGCACTCATGGCTCTGTATAATACTGTATGTTTCCTTGAATTTGTTCTGGACCCGGTGACTGTGAAAAGACCCCTGGTGGCATGCCTGGTGGGGTAAGTGTGTGTGTCAGCGCTGTGTGTAAGTTGATTATGTAAACAATTTGGAATTTCCAACGCATTAATGTTACTTATAAAAACAAGAAGTGAAACAGTCAGTCTTTCCTCAACTCTTAACCAAGAGAGACTGGCATGCATAGTATTAATATTAGCCCTCTGATTACAATGAAGAGCAAGACGTGACACTCTGTTCTGGGCCAGCTGCAGCTTAACTAGGTATTTCTTTGCAGCACTTGACCATATGACTGGACAATAATCAAGATAAGATACAACTAGAGCCTGCAGGACTTGCTTTGTGGAGTGTGGTGTCAAAAAATAGCAGAGCATCTCTTTATTACGGACAGACCTCTCCCCATCTTTACAATTTTGAGATTTGTCATCATCAACTCCACTCCACAACATGGCAGAATGACTGATTTTATGTTAAATCTTCTCAAAACCAATGATAGCTGTACTCTTCAAGAATCAAACCAATTCACAAAGAGAAAATACTTTTCTTCCCACAATTTGAAACCCATGAATGTGTAGTCAGTAGACTACTATTACTGGTTCACTGACTGTGTCTGAACAAGGTGATCCAGACCTTAAAGATCTCTGTGGTCCCGCGCTCAAAGTTGTTGGAGCGGCTCTTGAGGCTGATGAGCTCAGTCTTGCCCTCCTCTCCGTAGATCTGGCAGAACACATTGGCGTTTGTGCCACCATTGCGCATGTTCCCCGTGACCACCGTGACCTCGTAGTTAATCACTGCAAACCAGAGGGCAGAGCAACATGTCACTAACCAATTAGACCATGGCAGGATGATGGAGAGTGGGGACTAATGCACCACAATCCATCATAATCACTAAGTAGGACTTCAGCGCTTATTACTGGACAGAACTGTATTAATCTAGTCACGTCATCTGATTACAGGTTTATTCAGTGATCTATCATTTTGAGTGTTCCTGTACTTTTTCATTGGGTGTTCTTGTGACAACTCTGGTAGCTACATTGTGTGTACAAATGCCTCAGAGTGTATTTGAAAGCTCTGGTACATTACACAGTGTGTTTAAATATTACCTCTGGCAAAAAATGTAATACACACTGTAAATATATTAATTCTCTGGCACAGTATGTACTGTATAATACATGTATTGTCTCAGAGTATCCAATCTAGTAAATTGTCTGTTACATTTCTCGATGTCCATGGTCTCGCTGGGGTAGATTTCCACCTCCACCTTGCCATCTGCCTCATCCTTACAGAGCCAGCGATGGCTGGGGAACTGGTACTGCTTCCCATGGGCCGGCACAATGATCTGGACACTGTCCAGGAACCAACCAGCACGCAGACCCTCGTTAGTGTGGCCAATCAGCAGACGGTGGATCTACAGAGAGAGAAAGTAAGAATCAGGATGGATGGTCATTTAGCTGATGCTTTTATCCAGTTAACTGGGTCCGTATGAGACCCATGTAGCAATCAAACCCACAACTCTGATGTGTAATAAGGCACCATACAACTCTGATGTGTAATAAGGCACCATACAACTCCAAGAAACTGAGACATACACAATAATTACCTACTGTAGGGATGTTGGTTTAAATAACACAACTATAATCTATGTTTCTATGTTTCTGATCATGTATTCTATAAAACATAAAAAATGACACACTTGTCCGATGTCATAGGTCTCGACGGTGAAGATATCAGTTTGGCCCGTCTCATAGTAGTTACTCAGGTCGTTGTCCGAGACCAACAGGAGTATCCTTGTGGTGTCGCCCTTCTCCCCGTACAGCTTGACAAACACCTTGGAGTCCGAGCTGGCCCCGTTGATGTTGCCTGTCTTCACCGAGATATGGTAGTTGACATCTTAAAAGACATATGAGGCATGGGTTTTTCCTCTTGTAGGCACACACACAACTTTAAATAGAGCCTTGAGTTTTTCATGTTTATGTAAAAGAAAAACAAATGATATGTTCACACTAGCTATGTGAACATATGTAGTATAATGTATCACCTACAGATATGCTATCTTAATTTGACCAGTTTCTCACAGCAAGAAAATAATGCAGGAAATGTGAATTATTATGTGATTTATAATTAATGGACATTTTTGTAGGGGTTGATACTTTTGTTGTTAGGATAAATCAAGTCTGACATTTTAAAGTGGACATTTTGGCCTTTTTCCCCCCTCCTGCACATAATGTTTTTTTTTTTTTTTTTACTGTGTACAAACTCTATTTCTATTTGTCCAAATAAACTAAACTAAAGTGTTTGTCTGTTTCATGGTTGACTCACTGTGGAGACGCAGACCATCCCCTGCTGGCACTAACTCACGGACAATCTGTCCATCGTCCTCATTCCGGTCCAACCACCTGGCATAAAACACAACCAAAAGGAGATACTCCATTTGAATCAACCTCACCTCTACAAGGCACAGGTATACAACCTAAAACACTTTCACTCAACATTGCTTAATGTATAGCCGAGAGGTTGAAACAGGAAAGTGTTACGGTGTAACAGGGCACCCCAGACTTGTGGTTTAGCTCCAGTTACTGGAGGGAGAGAGACCTGGCTGGCCACAGTGTGTTTAGTCCCTATTTGTAATGGGATGCTGGTCCATCAGCTGGCTAACTGGTTAAGCGAGGCCATTGGAGAACGGCCAAAAGAGACAGACTGGGCGTGGCCAGGCCGGATGACTGTCTTCCCCGAGACAGTATGGCTGGTAGTGAAACGCTGTGTGATTGGCTGTTTGGTGCTTTTGTTGTTACTAGTGATGGGAGTGAGTGATTAGATGAATTTCATTATCAGGGAAAAAGGTCACTGTACACAGCACTAGTCCATGAAGGTGCTTCCCTGTGCACAGCACTAGTCCATGAAGGCGCTTCCCTGTGCACAGCACTAGTCCAAGAAGGTGCTTCCCTGTGCACAGCACTAGTCCATGAAGGTGCTTCCCTGTGCACAGCACTAGTCCATGAAGGTGCTTCCCTGTGCACAGCACTAGTCCATGAAGGTGCCTTCCTGTGCACAGCACTAGTCCATGAAGGTGCTTCCAATGAAAGTAATTCCCCAAACTCCCAGTAAACTGATGGAATTTTCATTCAAATAAATTAGTTACATTTTCATTTTACATTAGTAGTCAGTAAGGGCTCGATTCAATCCATATTGCTGAAGATCAGCACTGTAGCGTGATTTAAATGTAAAGGTAATTTCCGAATGACCTGACATTTACTGTGAATGCAGTCTCTGCGAACGCGGGAACATTGCCTTTTAAATTTCTATCGCACTGTAGTGCAAGTCTTCAGCGCTACGGATTGAATCGAGCCTAAGTTAGTTAGTTGGCCATGCTCCCATTATGTTATGAAAGATACACTGCTCAAAAAAATAAAGGGAACACTTAAACAACACAATGTAACTCCAAGTCAATCACACTTCTGTGAAATCAAACTGTCCACTTAGGAAGCAACACTGATTGACAATAAATTTCACATGCTGTTGTGCAAATGGAATAGACAACAGGTGGAAATTATAGGCAATTAGCAAGACACCCCCAATAAAGGAGTGGTTCTGCAGGTGGTGACCACAGACCACTTCTCAGTTCCTATGCTTCCTGGCTGATGTTTTGGTCACTTTTGAATGCTGGTGGTGCTTTCACTCTAGTGGTAGCATGAGACGGAGTCTACAACCCACACAAGTGGCTCAGGTAGTGCAGCTCATCCAGGATGGCACATCAATGCGAGCTGTGGCAAGAAGGTTTGCTGTGTCTGTCAGCGTGGTGTCCAGAGCATGGAGGCGCTACCAGGAGACAGGCCAGTACATCAGGAGACGTGGAGGAGGCCATAGGAGGGCAACAACCCAGCAGCAGGACCGCTACCGCCGCCTTTGTGCAAGGAGGAGCAGGAGGAGCACTGCCAGAGCCCTGCAAAATGACCTCCAGCAGGCCACAAATGTGCATGTGTCTGCTCAAATGGTCAGAAACAGACTCCATGAGGGTGGTATGAGGGCCCGACGTCCACAGGTGGGGGTTGTGCTTACAGCCCAACACCGTGCAGGACGTTTGGCATTTGCCAGAGAACACCAAGATTGGCAAATTCGCCTGATTATTGTGAGACATACACAATAATTACCTACTGTAGGGATGTTGGTTTAAATAAAGGAGTGGTTCTGCAGGTGGCGCCCTGTGCTCTTCACAGATGAAAGCAGGTTCACACTGAGCACATGTGACAGACGTGACAGAGTCTGAAGATGCTGTGGAGAACGTTCTGCTGCCTGCAACATCCTCCAGCATGACCGGTTTGGCGGTGGGTCAGTCATGGTGTGGGGTGGCATTTCTTTGGGGGGCCGCACAGCCCTCCATGTGCTCGCCAGAGGTAGCCTGACTGCCATTAGGTACCGAGATGAGATCCTCAGACCACTTGTGAGACCATATGCTGATGTGGTTGGCCCTGGGTTCCTCCTAATGCAAGACAATGCTAGACCTCATGTGGCTGGAGTGTGTCAGCAGTTCCTGCAAGAGGAAGGCATTGATGCTATGGACTGGCCCGCCCGTTCCCCAGACCTGAATCCAATTGAGCACATCTGGGACATCATGTCTCGCTCCATCCACCAACGCCACGTTGCACCACAGACTGTCCAGGATTTGGCGGATGCTTTAGTCCAGGTCTGGGAGGAGATCCCTCAGGAGACCATCCGCCATCTCATCAGGAGCATGCCAAGGCGTTGTAGGGAGGTCATACAGGCACGTGGAGGCCACACACACTACTGAGCCTCATTTCGACTTGTTTTAAGGACATTACATCAAAGTTGGATCAGCCTGTAGTGTGGTTTTCCACTTTCATTTTGAGTCTGACTCCAAATCCAGACCTCCATGGGTTGATACATTTGATTTCCATTGATAATTTTTGTGTGATTTTGTTGTCAGCACATTCAACTATGTAAAGAAAAAAGTATTTAATAAGATTATTTCATTCATTCAGATCTAGGATGTGTTATTTTAGTGTTCCCTTTATTTTTTTGAGCAGTGTATTATGTGATTGGTTGCCATGTGATTGGTTGGTTGACTTGCCTGTTACAGGGGAACTCTATGGCCGCAGACTCTGGTTGGCCCTCCTCCCTGACCAGCACCTTATCCAGGAACCAACCGCAGCCTCCACCCCTCCCATCATGGCCGATACGCACCCTGCGCACCTGCCCCAACGACACCGCCTCGATCAGGAACTCATCGGCCTGTGGAGAAATGAGGGAGTTAAACTGCTCAAAACCAAGTTAGCCCACTGAGCTAAAGCCTAGATATTAGATCTGGGAGCTAACAAAAGTTGTCAGGTCTCAGGAAGGGTTACTGATCGCATGAGCATCGTTCACGGAACCACCTCCACTACATATACACCCAGGTACTCCTGAACCACCCCTACTCACGTTGCCCTTTTCAAACTTGTTGACGTTGTTTTTGCTGAGGAACATGAGTCGATCCCCTGTGTCTCCCAGGTCCCCGATCACATTAAGGAATACGCTGGCATCAGTGCCTCCTCCACTCACTTTCCCCGTACAGATGGTGATGCGATACTTCAGCACTGAGAAGCACAGAATGTTAACAGTCTCTGTGATGATTCTAAACATTCTTAATAGGACAAGAGTATTGATAAGTATTCATGCAATGTTTGAAGATATGCAGTTGTCATACCAATATGTGGTTTTAGTGTGTGTGTGCGCGCGTGTTTGTTTCTGTGTGTGTGTGTGTGTGTGTGTGTGGGACCTTTGAAATGTTTGGATCCTTTTTTTGTCAATTTAATTGGTGGATTCACAAAAAAGTATACAAAATATGTGTGTGTGTGTTTACACGCATGCTTGTCATTGTGGGTCCTACATGGTAAAGGCTCTGGGATGAGAGCTCCGGTGGCAGGCAGCTCTCTGATGATCTCATTATCGTCCTCGTTGATGTCCAGCCAGCGGCCACAGTTAAATGAGTACTTCTCCCTCGTCAGAGTCTTCATCACCGTGGCCTGGGGTAAGACACAGACATAACACTTAAATAGGGGACTTACAAAAACATATAAATAGTTATTCCTGTCTCTGTGACCTGACCTAATATAACCTGGTTAACCTGGTTTATTGCCTATAACTAGGGCCCAGAGTTCCAGGTCAGGTCACATGGAAGGGTAAAACTCAGAGCCCTACTCATGTATAACTGTGGTCCTCTGTAGCTCAGCTGGTAGAGCACGGCGCTTGTAACGCCAAGGTAGTGGGTTCGATCCCCGGGACCACCCATACACAAAAATGTATGCACGCATGACTGTAAGTCGCTTTGGATAAAAGCGTCTGCTAAATCGCATATTATTATTATATTATTATAATATATCTCCACCACTGCTCTATCAGATACTAGTCTATACAGATGTAGGATCTTAATTTGATCACCCTATTGAAGGAGAACATTCCTGCAGTGCAGAAAATGTCAAACTTGCAGTGTGTTTGATGTTTGAAAAGGCTTCTGAAGTTTCTGAAGTTTGAAAAACTTCTGAAGTTAGAAATTTCAGACTTCATTTTCCCTTATGAAACATTTAAAAATGTCCATTCATTATAATCCACATAATAATTCACATTTCCTGTTGCTGCAGGATTATCTTCCTGCTGTAGCAAACTGGCTCAAATTAAGATCCTACATCTGTATGCTTTAGTAGGCTGTAATTTTAGTTTATTTCAATGATCAGATAACAGATTGTGCTTTGATTCAGTTCACTTTCATGATCAGTTTGATTATGTAACTAACAGTATAAAAGGCTAATGTTGACAGATAAAACAACCCAGTAGATCTCACCCTAGCAAAATGCCAGCCTGCGAAAGGATGTCTCTTTTCGTGCCAGATACGGACCTTCGTCAGTTTTCCAATGTCTGGCATCTCAATCTACAGTGGTCCGACAATTTAAAACTGTTAGTATTGAAGAAAGAATAAATACTCACCAAAGACAAAATATCTACATTCAAACAACTGATACACACATATCACAAAAGTTATTAAATGAATATGGATGAGTCCATATCAAATCTGTGGGCAAAAATGTCCACCCACACCAACACCCAGGTTACAGTGGGCTAACACTGTGGTGCGCAGAAGATGTATAGGTCTACGCCTGATCCAGGTCTTACCATGAACTTATCCAGCTGAGCCTGCTCAAAGCTGTCTGAGTTGTTCTCAAGTCTCATCTCGTCTGACTTGCCCTTCTCACCGTAGATCTGCAGGAAGACCTGGGCGTCCGTCCCTGCCCCCTTCACGTCTGACGTCCAGATCCACAGGGACCATGGGTACTCTGGGAAGGGATGAGGGGTACGTGGGAAAATGAGTTCTATTGTATATATGTCTATGTGTTGTCATTGATGTCAGTGTGGTTTGTAAATGTTGATTGTCAAATTCCTAAATAAGGCCAATAAAGTAAAGTGAACTGAACTCAATTGGTCTCTATAGGCCTGACAAAAAATATATTACTTCCTACCTCCAGCTGAAGAGTTTCTTTAAAATTATGTAAACTCATCTAGATTCATATTTGTGAGTTGTCGTACAATGTCTGAATGTCTGAACTGGCCCCTTACAACTACAGATGTAGGATCTTCATTTGATCACCCTGTTGCAGAAATGTAAAACTTATAGTGTATTTGAGGTTTAAAAAGGCTTCTGAAGTTTGTAATTTCCACTTTGAAATTTCAGACTAGATTTTCCCTCACAAAATGTTTATCAACCCCTACAAAAATGTCCATTAATTATAATCCACATAAAAATTCAAATTTCCTGTTGCTGCAGGATTATTTTCCTGCTGTAGCAAACTGGCTCAAATTAAGATCCTACATCTGTTTAACCCACTGTAGGCCTATGTGTGTTACGGTAGACGTGTATGTAGAATGGATAGGTCACCCACTCTTAAGTTTCTTCTGCCTGAGGGACACCATCTCGTACAGCTCCCTCTCGATCAGTCCGTCTCCCTCATCCTCATCCAGCCACTTGCAACAGGGAAACGTCTGCTCAATGCCTGTGAATGGGCAGTACACTGTCACCTGGGCGGAGACACAGAGAGAGAGAAAGATGTTAGAACTTAGAAACACACACCAGTAGATAAGAGGTACATGTAGATGATGAAACGTGCAATACTGCAACATGAAAATGTGACAACAAGAACATCAACAACAACACAGATGAGACGTAACCTTTTCGCAATACCAGCCGGCCCCAACAGCTCCGTTGTCGTGTCCGATGGTGACCCTGCTGAGTGGGCTGAGCAACGCAGCAATCTCCACGTTGAAGATATCGATGAGCCCCCGTTCGAATGCACCACCCTCCAGGAACACCTTGCCGCTGTTCTTCAGGCCCTTGGTGCCGTGCATGATGATGTGGATCTTAGAGTTGGTGCCCCCACCTCTCACGTTGCCCGTCATCACCTGGACGTTGTACACAACCGCTTTGGCGATCCAGTAACACAGAGTGGTTAGGTTATAGGTCATTCAATTGATTATATTATAAAACCCATGTAGACCATGTGACAAACTCATGTCACTAAAGTGAACTGGCCCTAAACATAAAATCTGATTTATGTATCTGATACAGAATACAATATTGGAACTCAATGTGTTGTCGTTATAATGGTGGGATCATAGAGATCCTATAATTCATAATACATTAATAATTCTATATGTCATTCTATGGGTGGGCTCACCCATGGGCTGTGTTGCTCCCACCAACACATCTCTCTGTATCTTTCCATCTTCCTCGTCCATGGCGAACCAGCGATTCACTGGAAACTCATACACCTCCTTGTTCCCCATGTCATCAATCACCACCTGGAGACAGATAACATGTTACGTGTGTGTGTGTGTGTGTGTGTGTGTGTGTGTGTGTGTGTGTGTGTGTGTGTGTGTGTGTGTGTGTGTGTGTGTGTGTACCTTATCCAGACACCATCCAGCTGATGAGCCCCTGTTGTTGTGGCCAATGGTGATTTTCTTTAGCCTTCCCAGGTTTGGTGTTTCAATAGTAAACTTGTCCTCCGTGCCTCGCTCAAAATTATCTTTGTCACTGTCCAGCCGTCTCTCCCCTTTAATGATATAGAATGAAACCGTATTGTGATATAGAATGAAATCAAACTGCTAATGACAGAGCTAGTATTCTCACTGCAAATTACTCAGGGAAGAGCCATATCTTCAGCTTGATCAGTTAAATTACATGAAGAGTCTGAATCTCACCTGTATCTCCATGCTCTCCAAAGATATTCAGGAAGACGTCAGCATCTGTCCCGCTGCCCTTCTCAGCAGAAGTGAACACACTCACTATGTATTTATTCACTGTAAAACGACCAAATATCAAACAGCATAGCATATTCATGAACTCAGTGATATTGTACTGTTTGTAAGTGTTCTCATGAATATCTGACAGTGAACCGGTTATGGTCATGATATTTCACATAGACACCGCCATCATGGTTCCTTTCATGTTATGCAACCATTGTCACTGAAACAGTAAGATCGACTATAACCTCTCAGTTCGAACTGTAACCTCTCAGTTCGAACTGTAACCTCTCAGTTCAAAAAGTAACCTCTCTCTTTTCACGTCTAGTCTCATGCCTCGTGTGATTATGTGTGTCTCCTCCTTCTTTTCACAATAGACCACAGACACACAGCCCATAGTTCCTCTAATCCTCAGTTTCCAGGTAAAATATTAATATACTGTGTGTGTGTATGTGTGTGTGTGTGTGTGTGTGTGTGTGTGTGTGTGTGTGTGTGTGTGTGTGTGTGTGTGTGTGTGTGCGTGTGTGCGTGTGTGCGTGTGTGCGTGTGTGTGTGTGTGCGTGCGTGCGTGCGTGCGTGCGTGCATGTGTGTGTGTGCGTGCGGTATGGGTGTTCCCATGACAGCTGTCTGGTTTGGAATAACAGGTCTCCTTGAATAGACTGGAAAAGTAGGCACAGGCAGAGGCATGATCTGTGTCTCCTACCATGGTCACATTTGGCCCCAAGACACATGCACCCTGCATCCTACTCTCTCTCTCTCTGTCTAATAAGGAGTTGTAAGGTGAAGGTCACATGGTAACAAGAGGACTACAACGCTTACCAGCCGATTAGGCTCCATGAGGCACCTTACACACAAGTAACAGTAGGCAGAGTTGGTTTACTTTTAAGAACATGAAGTATTGGATAATTAAGCAATAAGGCCCGAGGGGGTGTGGTATATGGCCAATATACCACGGCTAAGGGCTGTTCTTACGCACGACGCAAAGCGGAGTGCCTGGATACAGCGCTTAGCCGTGGTATATTTGCCATATACCACAAACCTCCGAGGTGCCTTATTGCTATTATAAACTGGTTACCAACGTAATTAGAGCAGTAAAAATACATGTTTTGTCTTACCCGTGGTATACGACCTGTGGTGCAACCAGAGGAAAAAAACTAGACCACCTTTACTCCACACACAGAGACACTCATACAAAGCTCTCCCTCGCCCTCCATTTGGCAAATCTGACCATAATTCTATACTCCTGATTCCTGCTTACAAGCAAAAACTAAAGCAGGAAGTACCAGTGAATCGCTCAATACGGAAGTGGTCAGATGACACGGATGCTACGCTACAGGACTGTTTTGCTAGCACAGACTGGAATATGTTCCGGGATTTATCCAATGGCATTGAGGAGTATACCACCTCAGTCACCGGCTTCATCAATAAATGCATCGACGATGTCGTCTTCACAGTGACCGTACGTACATTTCCCAACCAGAAGCCATGGATTACAGGCAACATCCGCACCGAGCTAAAGGCTAGAGCTGCCGTTTTCAAGGAGCGGGACACTAATCCAGACGCTTATAAGAAATCCCGCTATGCCCTCAGAAGAACCATCAAACAGGCAAAGCGTCAATACAGGACTAAGATTGAATCCTACTACACCAGCTCTGACGCTCGTCGGATGTGTCAGGGCGTGAAAAATATTACGGACTACAAAGGGAAACACAGCCGCGAGCTGCCTAGTGACGCGAACCTACCAGACGAGCTAAATGCCTTTTATGCTCGCTTCGAGGCAAGCAACACTGAAGCATACATGAGAGCACCAGCTGTTCCGGATGACTATGTGATCACGCTCTCTGTAGCCGATGTGAGCAAGACCTTTAAACAGGTCAACATTCACAAAGCCGCGGGGCCAGACCGATTACCAGGACGTGTACTCAAAGCATGCGCGGACCAACTGACAAGTGTCTTCACTGACATTTTCAACCTCTCCCTGACCGAGTCTGTAATACCTACATGTTTCAAACAGACTACCATAGTCCCTGTGCCCAAGAAAGCGAAGGTAACCTGCCTAAATTATTACCGCCCCGTAGCCCTCACGTCGGTAGCCATGAAGTGCTTTGAAAGGCTGGTCATGGCTCACATCAACACCATCAACACCATCATGCCGGAAACCCTAGACCCACTCCATTTCGCATACCGCCCCAACAGATCCACAGATGACGCAATCTCAATCGCACTCCACACTGCCCTTTCCCACCTGGACAAAAGGAACACCTACGTGAGAATGCTGTTTATTGACTACAGCTCAGTGTTCAACACCATAGTGCCCACAAAGCTCATCACTAAGCTAATGACCCTGGGACTAAACACCTCCCTCTGCAACTGGATCCTCGACTTCCTGACGGGCCGTCCACAGGTGATAAGGGTAGGCAACAACACATCTGCCACGCTGATCCTCAACACTGGGGCCCCTCAGGGGTGCGTGCTTAGTCCCCTCCTGTACTCCCTGTTCACCCACGACTGCGTGGCCAAGCACAACTCCAACATCATCATTAAGGTTGCTGACTACACAACAGTGGTAGGCCTGATCACCGACAACAATGAGACAGCCTATAGGGAGGAGGTCAGAGACCTGGCAGTGTGGTGCCAGAAAAACAACCTCTCCCTCAATGTGAGCAAGACAAATGAGCTGATCGTGGACTATAGGAAAAGGACGGCCTAACAGGCCCCCAGTAACATCGACCGGGCTGAAGTGGAGCGGGTCGAGAGTCTCAAGTTCCTTCGTGTCCACATCACCAACGAACTATCATGGTCCAAACACACCAAGACAGTTGTGAAGAGGGCACGACAACACCTTTTCCCCCACACAAGACTGAAAAGATTTGGCATGGGTCCCCAGATCCTCAAAAAGTTATACAACTGCACCATCGAGAGCATCCTGACCGGTTGCATCACCGCCTGGTATGGCAACTGCTCGGCATCTGACCATAAGGTGCTACAGAGGGTATTGCGTACGGCCCAGTACATCACTGGGGCCAAGCTTCCTGCCATCCAGGACCTATATACTAGGCGGTGTCAGAGGAAGGCCCAAGAAATGGTGAAAGACTCCAGTCACCCAAGTCATAGACTGTTCTCTCTGCTACCTCACGGCAAGCGGTACCAGAGCGCCAAGTCTAGGACCAAAAGGCTCCTTAACAGCTTCTCCCCCCAAGCTATAAGACCGCTGAACAATTAATCAAATGGCCACCCAGACTATTTACATTTTTACACTGCTGCTTCTCGCTGTTTATTATCTATGCATAGTCACTTAACAAATTTCCTCAAACATGTCCCCCCTCACATTGACTCGGTACCGGTACCCCCTGTATATAGCCTCATTACTGTTATGTAATTTTCTTGTGTTACTTTTAGATTTTTTGTGTTTTTGTTTATTTAGTAAATATTTTCTTAACTCTATTTCTTGAACTGCATTGTTGGTTAAGGGTTTGTAAGTAAGCATTTCACGGTAAGGTCTACACCTGTTGTATTCGGCGCATGTGACAAATACAATTGTATTTTATTTGATACGGTCTGATATACCATGGCTGTCAGCCAATCAGCATTCAGGGCTCGAACCACTCAGTTTATAACTCCCCGTTGCAACGTTCCTAAGAACAGCCCTTAGCCATGGTATATTGGCCATATACCACACCCCTTCTGGCCTTATTGCTTAAATACAGCATATAAAAAGCATATAAAATGTTGCTCCTAAATTATATGCCATGGGTCTAGGTTTCCCTTTACATTGTATACTGCATGCACTGTAGAGTGTATTCACCGCAATAGGTATGCAGTGGTGTACAGTATGAACTGTGGGCCCCATGCAGTACAGCCTTGTGCAGTGTAGCTTACACATCTTCTATGTGGATTTAACCTGTATAGCATACTGTGTGTAAAGGTATGCGCTCCAGGGTAACCTACGTTTGGGGACGTCCATGGGGTTGAGGCTGCCCAACAGGTCTCTGACATACAGGCCGTCCCCCTCCTCACGGCTCAGCCAGTTATTGCAAGGGAAGTAGAACCGCAGGTGTGGACGATTCATATCGGTCACCACGACCCGGTCCAGGAACCAGCTGGCGTTCAAGCCACCTGTGTTGTCATGTTCAATCCTGGGGACACAATGACAGTCAGATACTGAAGGTAACGTCTCCTCATTTGACAGTTAGTATGGTGTCCACCCACTCTGACCATATTGGGTGAAAATGCACTTTGGTGATGAAATTTAACTTCCTTATGTTTATAAAATATATTTTACCAAGACAAATATGATTATTCATGTTCTGAATCGTTCAAGAAATGTATTTCTCTGACATTTCATTAACAGTATATCCAAAAAGTGCTCCGTTTACATTTCACAGAGATTCGCTTGTTTTTTTGCAAGAAATCTTCAAAACAGAACAGGAATTTCGCATTGAAATGAAACGCGTATACTAAAATATGAAAATAGTACTACATGGCACGTCTCAAAATTGATATCATGATGATTTTTCCCAGACTATACCCACTTCTCCAGGCACCACTACACCACTGACCAGTCCTGCTACAACATTGTGAGTAGGCCTTTTAAGTTTTTTTGCATATTTAAGTTCAGTTTTGCAGAGATAAAATGTCACCCAAAGTAGCATTTTGCAGATTAAATATCCTATGTTATCAGAAGTTCTAGGCCTATTAATTTAGGTAGTGGTAAATTGGCAATTAGCCCTGAAACATTATTTTATTGTAATCTAGTTTCAAAACACATTTAAAGAGATAATTAATATGGTCTAGAGCAGGGATAGGCAACTGGCGGGGGGGGGTTATGGATGTGGGTATGCAGACCCACGAGCCACTGCGGCCCCTCATGATGAGTTCAGGTTTTTATGTGGCCCCCACCCCCATCAAAGTTGCCCATCCCTGGTCTAGAGATAAAACTGCTTGTATTTTTAACTTCAGATTTTCAGATGTTTTAAACATTTTGACTCCTCTAAAGATATAGCTCCAGGCTATTACCAACGCCTAGGGCATTGTAGTCACTCAGACATAATCTATGTCTCCTCACTTTTTAAGACTGGGATGTGACCCAGATCCCATCTCAAGCACCATCACCATCAGAACCCCCAGTGAACAGATTGTGCTTAACGCTCAGTGATCTTTCTGAGGAAATCCCCCACAGGCATTCTAAGCTCAGTCGGCGACCACAGGACAGTATGCTGTTAATGTAGTAATTTAAACCAGTGGTTTCTGCCACCATGGTGCCATCGCCATAAGCCATGCTGTACCTCAGCTTCTTCAAGGGCCCAACATTGTGTGTTTTAATCCGGAACACGTCCGTCTTATTTTTCTCAAATGCCGTTCGGCTTCTGTAATGTGAAAAAACATAGCATGAGCAAAAGAGAGAGACAGTCTACAAGATAAATAGGGATAAAGATAGATCTGGTAAATTGCAGCTGTTGACACGTTAGACAACTTAGTGTGGGGCACAATGAGGGTCTCCTGCCAGGCTGGTAGGGGTGGCAGAATCCCAATATGCTGTTGCCCCCTCTTAAATATTGGTAACACTTTCTTTGACATGAGTGGTCTTGAATGTACATGACACCTCATGATAGGTCTTATGTCATATTCATGTCATACGAACCATCAAATAAAGTGGTACCTGAAAGACAATCCTATTCAGCATCTGATCAAAAGTGTCATGTGCATAGGCCAGCCTACTATTGTCTCTGTCACTGGGTGGTAGAATCGGACACCTGCCCAGAGCCATTCTGGGGTTTTGGCACAAGTCTACCCCCCCCCCCCCCCCTACCTCTGACAGTGACAGATACAGTGAGGGAAAAAAGTATTTGATCCCCTGCTGATTTTGTACGTTTGCCCACTGACAAAGAAATGATCAGTCTATAATTTTAGTGGTAGGTTTATTTGAACAGTGAGAGACAGAATAACAAAAAAAATCCAGAAAACACATGTCATAAATGTTATAAATTGATTTGCATTTTAAATGAGTGAAATAAGTATTTGACCCCCTCTCAATCAGAAAGATTTCTGGCTCCCAGGTGTCTTTTATACAGGTAACGAGCTGAGATTAGGAGCACACTCTTAAAGGGCGTGCTCCTAATCTCAGCTTGTTACCTGTATAAAAGACACCTGTCCAAAGAAGCAATCAATCAATCAGATTCCAAACTCTCCACCATGGCCAAGACCAAAGAGCTCTCCAAGGATGTCAGGGACAAGATTGTAGACCTACACAAGGCTGGAATGGGCTACAAGACCATCGCCAAGCAGCTTGGTGAGAAGGTGACAACAGTTGGTGCGATTATTCGCAAATGGAAGAAACACAAAAGAACTGTCAATCTCCCTCGGCCTGGGGCTCCATGCAAGATCTCACCTCGTGGAGTTGCAATGATCATGAGAACGGTGAGGAATCAGCCCAGAACTACACGGGAGGATCTTGTCAATGATCTCAAGGCAGCTGGGACCATAGTCACCAAGAAAACAATTGGTAACACATTACGCCGTGAAGGACTGAAATCCTGCAGCGCCCGCAAGGTCCCCCTGCTCAAGAAAGCACATATACAGGCCCGTCTGAAGTTTGCCAATGAACATCTGAATGATTCAGAGCAGAACTGGGTGAAAGTGTTGTGGTCAGATGAGACCAAAATTGAGCTCTTTGGCATCAACTGAACTCGCCATGTTTGGAGGAGGAGGAATGCTGCCTATGACCACAAGAACACCATCCCCACCGTCAAACATGGAGGTGGAAACATTATGCTTTGGGGGTGTTTTTCTGCTAAGGGGACAGGACAACTTCACCGCATCAAAGGGACGATGGACGGGGCCATGTACCGTCAAATCTTGGGTGAGAACCTCCTTACCTCAGCCAGGGCATTGAAAATGGGTCGTGGATGGGTATTCCAGCATGACAATGACCCAAAACACACGGCCAAGGCAACAAAGGAGTGGCTCAAGAAGAAGCACATTAAGGTCCTGGAGTGGCCTAGCCAGTCTCCAGACCTTAATCCCATAGAAAATCAGTGGAGGGAGCTGAAGGTTCGAGTTGCCAAACGTCAGCCTCAAAATCTTAATGACTTGGAGAAGATCTGCAAAGAGGAGTGGGACAAAATCCCTCCTGAGATGTGTGCAAACCTGTTGGCCAACTACAAGAAACGTCTGACCTCTGTGATTGCCAACAAGGGTTTTACCACCAAGTACTAAGTCATGTTTTGCAGAGGGGTCAAATACTTATTTCCCTCATTAAAATGCAAATCAATTTATAACATTTTTGACATGCGTTTTTCTGGATTTTTTTGTTGTTATTCTGTCTCTCACTGTTCAAATAAACCTACCATTAAAATTATAGACTGATCATGTCTTTGTCAGTGAGCAAACGTACAAAATCAGCAGGGGATCAAATACTTTTTTCCCTCACTGTAGCTAGTGTCGTAGTGAATCAGATACGACACCCTCCAACAATAGAGAATACACCTGCCATTGTCATTGACCCACATTTCTCTTAATGCTCCCCTGCCCACAATTATGGTCAATATTCAACTCTATGTGACAATGCCAGGGCTGCACTCCCTAATTAAAGGGCAAACTGTGTTTAAAAAAATTGCTGGGGGGCCTCCTGAGTGGCGCAGCGGTCTAAGACACTGCATCGCAGTGCTAGAGGCGTCACTACAGACCCGGGTTCATTCCCGGGCTGTGCCACAACCGGCCGTGGCTGGGAGTCCCATAGGACGGCGTACAATTGGCCCAGCGTCATCCAGGTTAGGGGAGGGTTTGGCCGGGGGCGCTTTACTTGGCTCATCGCGTCCTAGCTCCTTTCACCCAAGACAGTTGAACAGTGTTTCCTCCGACACATTGGTGCGGCTTTCTTCCGGGTTAAGCTGGCGGGTGTTAAGGAGCATGGTTAGGCAGGTCATGTTTCGGAGAACGCATGACTCCACCTTCGCCTCTCCCGAGCCCAAGCCCGTTGGGGAGTGCAGCGATGAGACAAGATTGAAATTGTGGAGAAAAATAATAATAATAACAAATAAAATTGCTGGGACTAAATGACTGTCCAACACTGCAAAATAAATACAAACTGACATTGGCAAAACAAATCAACCCCAATGCAAACTTTGGAATTCATGTCACTTAAGCAGTTATATCTGCACAGTTCCATCAGAATTCCAAAATGTTGCATTTCGCTCTGCCTTGATTGTTCCAATCTTGCAGACCTGTTGAAAACCAGAGCTTCCACTTACCTGTATCATGATGCAAATGTTCATTGATCATTCCATAATACAGGTATAACATACAGGACATAGGCTATATCTGAGTAAGGTGAAACTGTACTCCTCAGTTGTAATGTTGGCAATAATAATTAAAGCTATATGTCACAGCTATTTGTAATGAATTACACATTGACACATGGACATAGAAACATGAATATACCCAACAGACTGCATACATACTATATGCACATACATGTGTATGTATACAGTATCTCCGTATGTACATCTGTACAGTGCATTCGGAAAGTATTCAGACCCCATGACTTTTTCCACATTTTGTTACGTTACAGCCTTATTCTAAAATGAAATGATACCCCATAATGACAAAGCGAAAACAAGTTTTTAGACATTTTTGCAAATTTATAAAAATTGAAAAACAGAAATAACTAAGTATTCAGACCCTTTGCTATGAGACTCGAAATTGAGCTCAGGTGCATCCTGTTTCCATTGATCATCCTTGTGATGTTTCTACAACTTGATTGGAGTCCACCTGTGGTAAATTCAATTGATTGGACATGATTTGGAAAGGCGCACCTGTCCATATGAGGTCCCACAGTTGACATTGCAGGTCAGAGCAAAAACCAAGCCATGCGGTCGAAGGAATTGTCCGTAGAGCTCCGAGACAGGATTGTGTCGAGGCACAGATCTGGGGAAGGGTACCAAAAAATGTATACAGCATTGAAGGTCCCCAAGAACACAGTGGCCTCCATCATTCTTAAATGGAAGAAGTTTGGAACCACCAAGACTCTTCCTAGAGCTGTCCGCCCGGCCAAACTGAGCAATCGGGGGAGAAGGGCCTTGGTGAGGGAGGTGACCAAGAACCTGATGGTCACTCTGACAGAGTTCCAGAGTTCCTCTGTGGAGATGGGAGAACCTTCCAGAAGGACAACCATCTCTGCAGCACTCCGCCAATCAGGCCTTTATGGTAGAGTGGCCAGACAGAAGCCACTCCTCAGTAAATGGCACATGACAGCCCGCTTGGAGTTTTCCAAAAGGCACCTAAAGGACTCTCAGACCATGAGAAACAAGATTCTCTGGTCTGATGAAACCAAGATTGAACTCTTTGGCCTGAATGCCAAGTGTCACGTCTGGAAGAAACCTGGCACCATCCCTACGGTGAAGCATGGTGATGGCAGCATCATGCTGTGGAGATGTTTTTCAGTGCAGGGATTAGGAGACTAGTCAGGATCGAGGGAAAGATGAACGGAACAAAGTATAGAGAGATCCTTGATGAAAACCTGCTCCAGAGCGCTCAGGACCTCAGACTGGGGCGAAGGTTCACCTTCCAACAGGACAACGACCCTAAGCACACAGCCAAGACAACGCAGGAGTGGCTTCGGGACAAGTCTCTGAATGTCCTTGAGTGGCCCAGCCAGAGCCCGGACTTGAACCCGATCAAACATCTCTGGAGAGACCTGAAAATAGCTGTGCAGCAACGCTCCCCATTGAACCTGACAGAGCTTGAGCGGATCTGCAGAGAAGAATGGGAGAAACTCCCCAAATACAGTGGGGAAAAAAAGTATTTAGTCAGCCACCAATTGTGCAAGTTATCCCACTTAAAAAGATGAGAGAGGCCTGTAATTTTCATCATAGGTACACGTCAACTATGACAGACAAATTGAGGAAAAAAAATCTAGAAAATCACATTGTAGGATTTTTTATGAATTTATTTGCTAATTATGGTGGAAAATAAGTATTTGGTCACCTACAAACAAGCAAGATTTCTGGCTCTCACAGACCTGTAACTTATTCTTTAAGAGGCTCCTCTGTCCTCCACTCGTTACCTGTATTAATGGCACCTGTTTGAACTTGTTATCAGTATAAAAGACACCTGTCCACAACCTCAAACAGTCACACTCCAAACTCCACTATGGCCAAGACCAAAGAGCTGTCAAAGGACACCAGAAACAAAATTGTAGACCTGCACCAGGCTGCGAAGACTGAATCTGCAATAGGTAAGCAGCTTGGTTTGAAGAAATCAACTGTGGGAGCAATTATTAGGAAATGGAAGACATACAAGACCACTGATAATCTCCCTCGATCTGGGGCTCCACGCAAGATCTCACCCCGTGGGGTCAAAATGATCACAAGAACGATGAGCAAAAATCCCAGAACCACACGAGGGGACCTAGTGAATGACCTGCAGAGAGCTGGGACCAAAGTAACAAAGCCTACCATCAGTAACACACTACGCCGCCAGGGACTCAAATCCTGCAGTGCCAGACGTGTCCCCCTGCTTAAGCCAGTACATGTCCAGGCCCGTCTGAAGTTTGCTAGAGTGCATTTGGATGATCCAGAAGAGGATTGGGAGAATGTCATATGGTCAGATGAAACTTTTTGGTAAAAACTCAACTCGTCGTGTTTGGAGGACAAAGAATGCTGAGTTGCATCCAAAGAACACCATACCTACTGTGAAGCATGGGGGTGGAAACATCATGCTTTGGGGCTGTTTTTCTGCAAAGGGACCAGGACGACTGATCCGTGTAAAGGAAAGAATGAATGGGGCCCTGTATCGTGAGATTTTGAGTGAAAACCTCCTTCCATCAGCAAGGGCATTGAAGATTAAACGTGGCTGGGTCTTTCAGCATGACAATGATCCCAAACACACCGCCCGGGCAACGAAGGAGTGGCTTCGTAAGAAGCATTTCAAGGTCCTGGAGTGGCCTAGCCAGTCTCCAGATCTCAACCCCATAGAAAATCTTTGGAGGGAGTTGAAAGTCTGTGTTGCCCAGCGACAGCCCCAAAACATCACTGCTCTAGAGGAGATCTGCATGGAGGAATGGGCCAAAATACCAGCAACAGTGTGTGAAAACCTTGTGAAGACTTACAGAAAACGTTTAACCTGTGTCATTGCCAACAAAGGGTATATAACAAAGTATTGAGAAAGTTTTGTTATTGACCAAATACTTATTTTCCACCATAATTTGCAAATAAATTCATAAAAAATCCTACAATGTGATTTTCTGGATTTTTTTTTTCTCAATTTGTCTGTCATAGTTGACGTGTACCTATGATGAAAATGACAGGCCTCTCTCGTCTTTTTAAGTGGGAGAACTTGCACAATTGGTGGCTGACTAAATACTTTTTTCCCCCACTGTACAGGTGTGCCAAGCTTGTAGCGTCATACCCAAGAAGACTCAATGCTGTAATCGCTGCCAAAGGTGCTTCAACAAAGTACTGAGTAAAGGGTATGTAAATGTGATATTTCATATTATTATTATTTTTATACATTTGCAAACATTTCTAAAAACCTGTTTTTGCTTTGTCATTATGGGGTATTTTGTGTAGATTGATGAGAGGGGGAAAAACATTTAAATATTTTTTAGAATAAGGCTGTAACGTAGCAAAATGTGGAAAAAGTCAAGTGGTCTGAATACTTTCCGAATGCACTGTGTATTATGTGACATATTGAGTCAATGTGTCTAATGTGATGGGGGAGAATGACAGGACTTCCAGGTGTGAGTGACAAGGTGTAGTCAAGTGTACTATAGGATAGGCCTTGGTACAGGATACTGTATACGTGTAACTCTATCTGCGTATCCATGGGTGTGTAGTGATAAGGAGAGCCTGCAACTCGCATGATAACAGTCCCTGTACTGTAGGTCCTCATATTACCAACACAGAGTAGTGTGTCATCTGGAAATGACATCGTGGTCTTCTTTCATTTGCTCTAAATGAAAAGAAGACCGGCCATGTCACGTAGTTCTTCCTTACTCCAGATACTCTGTGTGTCCATTATGTGTACAGAGGAGTGCATTCCGTACTTTAGCCAGGCCTCTATCAAACGCATTAGAAGCTTTGCTTCTTCTCATAATGGATCATATCCATCAGTCACATAATTTCAATGACCATCTGGCAAACGTGATAAGGCCAGTTATTAAAATGATCAGTAGCTTTTTTTGTGGTTTGATAAATGTACTGATTTGATAGTTGAGGTCAGAGCAGCATCACTAAGTCAGCTCATGTGAGGCTCATTTGGTTAAAGTTACAGGACTGCACTCTTATACAGCCTCATACCCACAATGCAACACAACACGGGAAGTAATCCTACTGTAATCATCATCCTTAGATAAAAATACCTCTTTTCAGTGCTGAAGAATCAGAGAGAAATGCAAAGGTTAAAGGTTAACAGTTGGCAAAGAAAAGAAAAAAATTCTGCACAAATAGTACAATTCCACATTATACATCCTATTTACAACACCTAAATAGTACATTCATGAATTAGGATGAAAACGTATGCCCTGTCACTGATTCACAATATATATAATTCAATACTAGCAATAAATGAATACTAAAGATCAAAACATATTGACAGATCATTTTGAGTTCAGGATTACATTTATAAGATAATATGGAACATGATTGGGAGCGTGTCCTTTTATAACCCTGACCCTCTGTGAGTCAGTAGTTCATTATAGTAAGTGATGTATTCCAGCATTTATTTTCAGTAATACCGCAGAGCTGACATATGCATTAGGAGAAAATACCATTGAACTCACTTGCTGGCCAGGTGCACTTTGGGAGTGATGCC